>NC_090610.1:14158707-14201200 GCF_004359215.1 Bremia lactucae
GCAAACTTCTCCTTAAGCCAAAGTCGATTCGCCATGTCTTGTGTGCGATGAAACTTCGCCAGCCTTCCCCACGCCTCTCTCGCCGTCGTCGCGTCGATAATGTGCATCAACTGCGCGTCACTCAGATTCAGCGCGATCGCAGCGTGCGCTTGCTGCTCCTTTACTGCAGTCGGAGCGTCTACACCGGAGACAGCTCCCCACAACCCCTTGGACATGAGGTACATCTTCATCTTGTAGCTCCATAGCACGTAGTTTGAGCCGTCAAAAGGCTCAATCTTGAAGCCGGAGTCGTTGCTTGGGCTCATAACCTGTTGATTTACGTTATCGCTATGAGCTTGAAGATGGCTTACGGTCGAGATTGCAAACCGGAAAGTAAGTTATATTTAGAGTTTAACTTTATCCTACCGTTAGCTTTATCCTACCGTTAATTTTATCCTACCGTTAATTATTTCCTATCGTTCGCTGCGCCTCCTTTCCCAGATATGTGGACTACCATAAAATGGGGGACGTCACTGTCTGGCGGTACAGTGCTGGTGAACCCCAAACACCAGTTCCCGAAGGTTTTACTTTTTGTCGTTACCAGGTATCGAACCGGTGACCAGTGGGTCGCACCGCCATGCCTTACCCGACTGAGCCACAACACACGATATTTTCCACACTCAACTTCTTCGTATTATTCTTGTAATTTGATCCCGTATAAACGCATATGCATAAAGTGCAACACTTTCGATGAATACATCAATCTTCAACACCTTACTTAGAAAGAAGTAGGCTCTGCGGAATTTCTAGGAGGTGAGGATAAATAGGGTCTAGCCCCAAAGAGCTATGTGCTTAATGGCGCGGGGTGTGGCCACAAGCCCGGCTTGTTCGTCGTTAACGCGACTGTTAAGGGCTTTGATAAATCATGGTCAATTTCAATTGATTCAGGATCGTCTTGCAAACATATTCGACGCCATTCCCTTAAAGGGAATCAGCGATAGGCTGAGGCGCTTAAAGTGCATGAAGGTGATTTGATCACTTTTCGCTTAGCGACGGGGACTCGGGTCACCGTCCCTAAAGTTCCATTGAGCTTAGAAACTAGTTTAAGCTTTAACAGTATGGAACGCTGTCTTGTCCTAGACCTGGATTTGTGATATGATTTCATCCTCGGTATGGCTTGGCTTGAACGCCATGAGCCATGGATTGAATTAGAGGCCCAAGGCCTCCGGCGCCACGCGCAATTTTCCTAGCGAAGGTTTGGCGAGTCATGAATTCACCTTTGCAAGGCAACAGAAGCGTTATTGGCGTGAGTCAGAATCTGTCAGTGTTAGACATTGCAGTGTTCTAAGTTAATCAAAACTAATATTGTGAACCTTAATATTCGGCCTGAAGACGCATTTCACAGCGTTAATTAACGCAAACTTAACAGCCGGGAGCAATTGTGCAGCGATGCTTTTGAATGAAGCTGAGACTGCTGTGCGAGCGATAGATCTTGATCGTTATTTGTTAGTGAAATGGCACGTACTTCGTTGAGCGATGCTCGTTGTGATTGAATGATGCAAGCATTGTGGGCCTAACGCCAAGTCATCAAGGGTGTATTTTCCAGATGCACGTGACTGGCACGTTTAAATCCACTGAGTGGGGTTGACTAAGATGGCATGCCAGTTGTGACAACTGCTGGCAGTAAGCTAAGACATTCGAAGCTAGGAAACGTAAAGTGACACGTCAATGTTCACTGGAAGACGAGTTTGAGTTACGTAACTCCTCATTGGATGTCGAATTGAACATCGGCTTTTGTATAGAGCTAACTTAGCTTGTAGAATCTGTAAAATTTGGGAGCATGAACGTTCTGGCCTCTATGAGGTGTATTATCTCGACATCGAGACAGCAGGGACAAAAGCTAGATACGGTGAGACGCGAAGTGCTAGTCATGTCACATAGTGATATTAGCGAACAGCTATGTACACTTGTTTATAAAACGTTGAGAGTGATATTAGCCTTGAGGCTATCCCATCGTTACATGCTCTATTCAACCTAGACGAGATGTCTGTAGATGAATTTGCCAGGCCTTAAAGGCCGGTGACTTATCTGAGATTGTGGTCATTTGACCAGATACTGGGTCAATGTCATCATTACTGGGATGAAGCTGTTCTTGAGGATACAAAGGCGGCACTTAGTGCGCGGGGTGGATCATCGTTCGTTAAAGATCCTACAGATCCATTTTTCTGATTAAGGATTATCAAGACGAAGTGTGTCACAAGCCACCGTCTGTTTCACCTCCTGATAAGGGTGTACGTCATAAAACTGACTTCATTTTTGGGAACCAAAAACTGTGCTACGCGACAGTGGACTCTACTTGACGTCACTGACTATTGCTTCCATGCTAAGCACGAGGCTGGAATAGTACGAGAGAGGACATTTTCTTATTCTACACCGATGTTTTGCGTCAAATATCAAAATGGTAAATAGCGCATTGTGCATGCTTATAACAAGCTAAATGCTGCTACTACACTAGCACAGACACCCATTCCTAGAAAGGATGTTCTTCATAACAATCTGGTTGGATGTACTGTAACGGGCACTGCTGACTTGTACTGCTTCAGTACAAGTCCACTTCGCACTGCTTCAGTGCGAGTGATGCCTCACGTCACTTCACGTACACTAGTACGTACAGAGAAAGACTCTCTTTACAACACTTGCTTCAAAGGGTGTTAAAAGTAAAACTGTATATAATATAAATAATATCTTCTGTTTCTATCTATTTAATACTAATTTATTTACAAACTTATACAAAACATGTAATAAAGTCTTATCTGTCTCTTTCTTTGCGCGCGTCCAGCGCTGACTGGACCGCGGAGAAAGTAAGTATAATGGCCAGCCATTCGAATATTACTACGTAAAGTAATATTATCTACTTGTTCGATAATATATTAATTAACAATCTTTAAGTATTAATATCATGTAACGATACACCTCGTTACATCACCCCTCCCTCAAACGACAATCGCTCTGATTGTCATTGGATAGAGTGGTTACTATAAGACCACTTAATTGAAAAAGATCTTGATTGGTCAAAACCATCATTTTTAATTCTATCGCATGGTAAACAAGTCCATGCGGTATGCAAATAGTGCAGCGCCTTCGGCTGCGGTTCATGCAGCCGCGGGCGACGCATTATTGTCTCTTGCGGCAGACGTTTCGTCTGCCGTAGTATCCTCTTTTCCCGCAACACTAGATGTGCGGGTGCACGTGGTGGGTCACCACGTGATTGCGAGTCGGACGAAATGGCCGACTCGGGAAGAACAGAACAGTCGCCTGACCCACGTCAGGAGGCTGACTATGAGCCTTCGAATGAGGAGGCTCAATCGAGTAGAAGTGCTGGTAGCATTCGCTACAGCATGTTTGGTTCCGACGATGATGATGATTCCCCTTCGCCAGGACCGTCTCCCGTGCCGTCACCAGCACTTATTTCTGTGCGTGGTGATGACGATGGCTTCAGCCATCGTAATAAAAGTTCTTCTGGTACCCCTGCTTCAGTGGGTAATACTCAGGGATTGTAGACACTAAAATGTCTCGTCTTGCCCCTCAGAAAAAGCCGTGGGTTCTGCCCGAACGACTAATCAATAGCTTGTCTGGAGAGACTACTCCTCCCGAAAATTATCCCTTATTTGCGACAAAGCTACGTGGCCTTGATCCTAGCGCAAAGAACTTTCAGGCTGAGGAAGTTTTTATCTCGATGCTTTTCTTAAGCATCGATAGTACAGCGGCAACAACAAACGAGATAAAACCTCGTTGATGCAAGCCTGGTGCGCGTTCATTCGCAATTTCAAAGACATTGGACGCGAAGCCTGGCTTTAAAGCCTTAACGCGATTCGCGTTAAGTTTGAGAAACGAACTCCAACCGGTGCAGGGTTTGTCACGTGAGGGAGGACTTCCATGCCTCACGTGGGGTGATCCCTGTCCGTGTTGTGTCG
Organism: Bremia lactucae; assembly: GCF_004359215.1. Taxonomy (NCBI): domain Eukaryota; phylum Oomycota; class Peronosporomycetes; order Peronosporales; family Peronosporaceae; genus Bremia; species Bremia lactucae. The sequence goes on from NC_090610.1 coordinate 14,162,661, forward strand.
ACAACACGAAACGAGTGAAAGTGAATATTTACTTCCCTTCTTCGCCCTGGAGAAGGAATCGCATTTCGAAAGAGATGCGAGATGCGATTGATGTTTTGCAATCGATTAACAAGCGCCAGGGGCGCGTGATTTCTATTGGACCTTCTGATCCATCGGATGGGTCTCTTCATACTGACGGAAGAGGCCCTCAACGTCAACTACCAGCTGGGAACAAGGCTCCCAGCTGTAATGCGAAGGTGGATAACCGCGCCAGCGAACCAGATAACTCTTTCGCTGCCCCTTCACATCACGGTGGTTTAGAAAACGTTCCACAAGGAAACGTTGACCATCGTGGGGATACCCCAATGGTTGTGGTGGATGTGGAAAAATTAGATCCGAACCGTGTGTCGGATCTAGAGTCGAAGATCGACAAACTCGACTGCTACCTCCATGTATTGAAGGAGGGTCTTGAACACGAGCGCGGTAAGCGTCACGCGTTAGAACAGACGGTTCAGGCTCACTATATCGAACGGTTGGAAAACCGTTCGAAGCGTGCGTGCTCTGTGTTGAGTACGAACGGAAACATCACGCTCTTCGTGATGAGCTGTCTTCCGCTCATCGCGTTTCGAGGATCTTCGGTCCCGGCATGAGAATCCCTAGATTCAGCATGAGAATCTGGTTTGTGACCACAAGAATGGTTTAGGGATTCTTGAAAGAGTGGTCAGATCCGTCTTCGGAAGATACCGCGTACTAGTGGTACGGGCGGAGCCGACCAACGTAAAACGTAGGATGCGAACGCATCCTACGTGGCAATTCTATTGTGTACGCATTGCCTCTGCGATGCAGTACACGGAATGGCCCAATGAGCTTGAGAAGTAGTTTACTGCTACCCATATTAGTGACTATACGATTAGGTAAGTTTACCGTAGAGAGTAGTACTAGGTCATTAATTTTAAATGAATGAACATTTGCTCTTTCATGTTTTCCTTCGTTCCGTTTCTTACGGTCCACTGCGTTAGCATTGGAATCTTGTACGAAACGGATTACTGATTCTCGAGCCAGCAGAAATTCCTCTGCTGACTCATTTGTTTGTCTTTTCAGTGCGCTTTGTGCGTACTGCCATGAGATCATTCTCATCTTCGATGTCGATTTCTTCGACATCGACATCACTCGCGCCGTTGGTAATTTTGACGCGTGATGAGCATGAGCTAGAAATGATTTTGCTCGTGCGAGTCCACCCCCACCCCCCCCACTAAACTAGAGGACCCCTCTATTGGGTGGGTATGCGTTGTAGACGTGTGCACCGAATTGTTGATGGCGAATTCGACCATCGGCAAAACCTCGCTCCAATTTGGATACGATTGGACGTAACGTCGAAGTATCTCTTCGAGGACGCGATTTACGCGTTCTGTCTGACCATTTCTCTCAGGATGATCAGAAGTTGACATAGTCAGCCGTGTTCCGAGAAATCGAAACACGGATGCCAAAACTCCGCTGTGAACCGTGGATCTCTATCGGAGACCAAATTCACGGGGTAAACCGTGGAGTCTGAATACCGTTTCGATAAAGACACGGGCACAACCCGGAGCCGTGATCGACTCTGGTACTGCAACAAGATGTATTATCTTGCTGAATCTGTCTACAAAAACAAGGATTCCATTGTTTTTGTGATCGTCTTCGTGAAATCCGAAGACGAAGTTCATAGATACGGACTGCCAACATTCTGTTGGAAGTGGTAGAGGTTGAAGAGGTGCACGGGATGAAGGGCTAGGCATCCCCCGTTGACATACCTCGTAAGCACGAATCTACTTGCGCACGAAATGATACTGGCGGGGTCAGTAAAAGTCACGACTTACTGTGAGATAAGTTTTCTCACGTCCATAATGCCCACTTGTTGGTGCATCGTGACACTCATACATGATGCGCAAGCGCAAATCATTGTGAGTTGGGACGACGACACGTGGAGTGTCGCCGGCAACGGCTGTGTAATATAATAAGCTGTTGCGTGTTGTGTATCGATCGAATGACGATCGATATGAAACCGGTAAATCTTTAAAAGATTTATCGAATGGATTCATCAGATGATTCAAAAAAAGGAGGTCCTTATCTTCTGCGTAGGCTTTCTTTATGTCATCAAACAAGGTTGATGACGGAACACTTGAAATAAGTGTTGCAACAGTGGGACCATTGTCACTGTTGGAATGCGCAGCCGACTCGAAATCGGGTCGGCGTGATAACGCATCAACGACGACGTTTAGTCGTCCTGGTTTATATTCCACCGAGAAATTATACTCCGCGAAGGAAAGTTAGCCACCTCGCCATGCTTTGCGAGAGGTGTGGGCTATTCACGGCCGTGCGTAATGACGCATGGTCCGTATATACGATGAACGGTCTATCTCCTAGGAGATAGACCCTAATTTTAGCCAATGCATATTACATGGCAAGGAGTTCCTTGTCATGCACTGGGTAATTGCGTTCAGCTGGTTGCAGCTGACGCGATTGGTAACAGACGACGCGCTCCGCGCCGTCTGTATCGTATTGCATTAACGCAGAGCCGATTGCGAAATCGCTGGCGTCACAGACCACATGGAATGGTCTGTCTTGATCTGCAATCGCCAAGATGGGCGATTGCATCAAGCTTTGCTTGATACCTTCAAACGAACGCTGACAATCAGCGTTCCATAACCATTTCTCGTCTTTTTTCAAGAGACGAGAGAGATGAACTGTCATCTCTGCATAATTGCGAGAGTACTTGTGCAAGTACGCCGCTAAACCAAGGAACTTTCTAAGTCCCTTGACATCGACTGGAACTGGCCAGTCGGTGATCGCCTTGATCTTTTCTTGATTTTGCCGTCACCCAAGAAGTGGTAATTACCTTGCAGCGAATATACACTTTTGAGATTTGCATACAACTTGTGCTCACGCATAAGTGTAAGAGCCTTTCGGACGTGGGTACGATGGGGCGCCATACATCGATTGATATTAATAAGTTAAAGTCATTGCATAGAGATCGCTACTTAGGAACTTGATATATTAATAATTTCTACTTTATCCCTATACTAAAGACTTAAGTATTAACCTTTAGTAGCTAAGACTTCTTATCTACTTATAACCTTCCACTACATGTCTATGTACGTAAAGTATTTAGGCACCTCGTGTAACGGGGTACACTGTTACATAAATATCATTTCCTATAATGAGAGCCATTATCATACGCTCACCCTCTTGATAGTATTCACTCACCCCCCACCCTAATTCATTGGCTAAAATTCATCAGGATTATTTTTCATCACTCACCGTACCACTCACCCATTAAGCGCGGTGACTCAATTTTAACACCTCGGCAACAACACACTTAAATTTGAGCTTAACTTATTAACCACCACAAACTGCGCAATAATACAGATAAGTAGGGCATTCATTTCGCAAACACAGATTCAATGGATTGAATATGGATTGAATAGTTCACACACAGAAGAGTCGATAGAATGGTACTACATATCATGTGGTGACGTTGGGTGTATAATCTGGGGTGGAGCAGTCCAAGCGCGACCTTCAAGGCAAGTACGCGCATTATGGCTCTTTCTATTGCAGTTCCTATATCAACGTCGGAGAGGAGCCTTTAAGTGATTTCCAACGCGGAAAAACTGGGAAAAATTACGTCGCGTAGATCCTGTTGGCCTTACTCTTGTCCAGATCATTACTGGGCATGCATGATACTATCCGAACCCTGCAGTACATGGTCAAGCAATGCACTTTTTCGATGATTATTAGCAATTTAGAAAGCTAATCTGACTTTTTTTACCTTTTGAGTGGATTGAGTGGTAGTGAGTTGAGTGGACTGTTTGATAGTTAGTTGAGTTGTAGTAGTTGTTAAAAGTGAGTGAATATTGATTTCCGTCTAACGTCAACTGATGTGAATATAAGTCAATGGTCTTAAGGAGTGAGCGAATACTATCAAGAGGATGAGTGAATACTATTGTCTCCCATTACAAATTTATTTTCTAAAAAAGAAAATAAATAAAGAAGTACAAAATTATTATCTTATATTAATTTTGACTTGAAGTTCCAACGTAACTCAATTCAAATATACTGACGCAATAAGACATTAGTTAATTGATTGATTTATTTAAGTTTAAATCAACCCGGCAATCGTTACAAGACACGATAAGGCGGTGGGCAAAGAGGCACTTACAAAATTAGTTATTTATATATAAGAGCCGATAGATAGAAGATCGTTACAAGAGAACGCAATGTATAAACAAATTACTTTTTCTTTATACTTAAGCCTTAGTATCGACCTTTAGTAGCTAAAATTCCTTAGCTACTTGTATCCTTCCTCTGCACGTGAAGTAATCGAGGCACCCCACCTTCACTGTAATAAGTCTAGGTTGACTAGTACGGTTGTTAGTATTAGCAAAAGGTACCTGTTAGCACTTCATGTTACGTTGAACGGCCTGCGCACGTCCCATTTAATAGGAAAACCTGAAATTACGGCAAATAAAAGGTATGTTCTGACAAGCCTTTTGATCGGAAGGATAAGCAGACTAGTGCTTTTGAGCAAAGTAAGAATCACCAAAGTTAAATGCTTATCAACATATTGAAAGGTATAATTCGAATGGTGCAGACACTGCGGCGCAAGCGTCTCGAGCTTTCACATCGTAATTGTATCGAGGTCTTTACAAGCAACAAATGCAGCCTCCTCCACACCAGGTCCTGCATTGAGCCCTTAATATCTCGTCCAGTCCCTTGTGTCCCACAGTATGACTGCGTCTTGCAAAGCCGCAAGAGCCAACTGTTCCGAATTTAAAAGGGCACACGCTGAGCTAGCATTCGATGACCTCGAAGCGTACTGATAAGCGTCTGTCACTACCCGTCGACACAGCGAGCATTCTCGTCCTCGCAAGTCACAAGCAATTATGTCTTCCACTTGGAATTAAAACAGCAGCTAATGACAATAATAATAAAGATAGGCACACCTACGTGCTGCACTAATGAGAAGCGATTCATTGTTAAGAAAAGAAAAGACGCGGCCATATTCGTCAGCAGCCCCATTCGACCCTTCTAATAAGTTAATAAGCATTTCATGACAAAACCCACCCCAGCTTCAAACGGGGTTATTTTAGCCAAGCAGAATGCCTAAAACTTTGGTGGGGCGAGTTGCTTTCGTAAAATTGCATTGTGTGGTATATCGTGCAATGTTTAAGTAATTTAAAAAAGAATGCCGGTATATGTACCTCAGCTTTTTGGTAAATGTACCTCACCCCAAATAATCGTTACAACTACAGCCCAATGAGGAAGACCTTGAAAATGCCCGCCTGGCTTCGCGGGAGCTTTCTTCCGCAACAGCTTCGTAAGTTCTATATTTGCATTTTTAAATTGAAGTTGAAGACACCTTAAAGTTAGAAAAAATGTTTATTGTCTATTGTGGTTACTTAAGGTGCTTATTAGTTAGATCTTAAAAGGGTTTTAGATTGTTTATGTTCTGGATTGAGGACAAGTGCGTGAATTGTGACCAATTTCTTTGCACGTACTACAATGATGCCTTGCTAGCATTGGTTCTTGAAGTGACCTTTCCACATATTCAAAGGCAGAAGGATTCTGGCGAGTGGATCATGTAGGTCTGCCAAGCGGTGAACTAATGCCAGGGTTTGAACTATCAAATCTTCATCTAAAACACTTTGAAGGGCACGCAAAAATTGAGGTTGCTGATGCTACAACAGCATCTCATACCTTCTTCTAATAAGTATCAGCAAATCGTAAAATGTTCTCTTCTACTTGCTGCAAGAAGTGGCTGGTTGAGCCACTAATGCTGACCAAATCCCCAAATGGCGTCAAAACACCACCAGACAATAGCATTGTTCGAATGAGATAAATGCAGGGAATGCCTATAGTTAGTGTTAAAATGTTGCTGCAGGGCTCACAAGATTTTTCAGTAGAGGGGTACTAAAGCCAATTTAAACAGGCAAAATTAGTATGGAGATTTAAACTTCATCTACAGGGATTAAAGCTATGTATACTGTTTCGATGTCAATTTTAATGCATGCTCGAAATTTTCTTTTCGACATTTGTCCATAAAAGATTCTTGTGCTCAAAAAGGTTGTGCGTTGACTGATAATTAATGCTTTGGCTGAGGTTGACTTCTGCTCATCACATGCTTTCTCAAGCAGTACACAGACACGAAGCATGTCACCTGTTGGGACCCGTATGCATCGCTTCAAGACAGCATGGGTGTAACGGGACACTGCCGACTCGTACTGCTTCAGTGCAAGTGGTGCCATGTCACTTCACGTACACTAATACGTACAAAGAAAGACTCTCTTTAAAACACTTGCGTTAAAGAGGGTTATCAGTAAACTGCATTTAATATAATTAAGCTCTTCTGTTTCTATCTATTTAATATTAGCTTAGTTATATACTAATACAAAACATGTAATGAAGTCTTATTTAACTCTCTCTTCGCACGCGTCCAGTGCTGACTGGACAGCGGAGCAAGTGAATATAATGGCCTATAATATTTGCCAATGGATAAGCTTTCCGAATATTACTATGTAAAGTAATATTCTCCAAATATTATCTATCTTGAAGATAATATATTAACTAACAACTTTTAAGTGTTATTATCATGAAACGATACACCCCGTTACATCACCCCTCCCTTAAACGACAATCACTCAGACTGTCATTGAATAGAGTGGTCACTATGAGACCACTTAATTAAAAACAATGTTGATTGGTCAGAACCATCATTTTCAATTCTATCGCATGGTAAGCGAGTCCATGCGGTCAGCGAATCGTGCGGAATCTTCGACTGCGGTACATGCAGCCGCGGGCGCCGCATTATTGTCTCTTGCGGCAGACATTTCGCCTGGTAGTATCATCTTCTGCCGCAACAATATATGTTGCGGGTTCACGTGGTGAATCACCACGTGAGTTCGCCCCTCTTTGGCGGTCGACTATGATTGCGAGTCGGACGAGATGACCGACTCGGGAAGAGCGAAACAGTCGCCTTTGTGGTACACCTGCTCCAGTGAGTACCACGCAGGGGAGTGCAGACGACAATATATCTCGTCTTGCCCCTGAGTTGAAGCCGAGGCTTTTCCCGAACGGCTAGTCAGTAGCTTGTCTGGAGAGACTTGTCCTCACAATAAATCACTCCTTTTTATTGCGATAAAGCTACATGGCCTTGATCCCAGCGCGATCCCAGCGCGAAGAACTTTCGCGCTGAGAAAGATTTTATCTCGATGCTTTTCTTAAGCATCGATGGTACAGTGGCAACAACAAACGGGCTAAAATCTCGTTGATGCAAGCCTGGAGCGCGTTCATTCGCAATGTCAAAGACATTGGACGCGAAGCCTGGCTTCAAAGACTTAACGCGATTCTCGTTAAGTTTGAGGAACGAACTTCAACCGGTGCAAGATGTAAATTGCATCGGCTGTCTCGTGAGGCAAGACTTCCATGTCTCACGTGGGGTGATCCCTATCCGTGTTGTGTAGACAACACGAAACGAGTGAAAGGGGATGAGTATTCCCTCTCTTCGCCCTGGGGAAGGGCTCGCATCTCTATCGAGATGCGCGATGCGATTGACGTCTTGCAATGGATTTACATGTGCCAGGGGCGCGTGTTTTCCGATAAACCTTCTGATTAATCGGATGGGACTCGACATACTGACGGACGAGGCCTTCAACATTAACAATCAGCTGGGAACGAGGCTCCCAGCTGTCATGTGAAGGTGGATAACCGCGCCAGCGAACAAGATAACACATTCGCTGCCCCTTCACATTACGGTGGTTTTGGATACGTTCCACAAGGAAACGTTGACCATCGTGGGGATACCCCAATGGTTGTGGTGGATGTGGAAAAATTAGATCCGAACCGTGTGTCGGATCTAGAGTCGAAGATCGACAAACTCGACTGCTACCTCCATGTATTGAAGGAGGGTCTTGAACACGAGCGCGGTAAGCGTCACGCGTTAGAACAGACGGTTCAGGCTCACTATATCGAACGGTTGGAAAACCGTTCGAAGCGTGCGTGCTCTGTGTTGAGTACGAACGGAAACATCACGCTCTTCGTGATGAGCTGTCTTCCGCTCATCGCGTTTCGAGGATCTTCGGTCCCGGCATGAGAATCCCTAGATTCAGCATGAGAATCTGGTTTGTGACCACAAGAATGGTTTAGGGATTCTTGAAAGAGTGGTCAGATCCGTCTTCGGAAGATACCGCGTACTAGTGGTACGGGCGGAGCCGACCAACGTAAAACGTAGGATGCGAACGCATCCTACGTGGCAATTCTATTGTGTACGCATTGCCTCTGCGATGCAGTACACGGAATGGCCCAATGAGCTTGAGAAGTAGTTTACTGCTACCCATATTAGTGACTATACGATTAGGTAAGTTTACCGTAGAGAGTAGTACTAGGTCATTAATTTTAAATGAATGAACATTTGCTCTTTCATGTTTTCCTTCGTTCCGTTTCTTACGGTCCACTGCGTTAGCATTGGAATCTTGTACGAAACGGATTACTGATTCTCGAGCCAGCAGAAATTCCTCTGCTGACTCATTTGTTTGTCTTTTCAGTGCGCTTTGTGCGTACTGCCATGAGATCATTCTCATCTTCGATGTCGATTTCTTCGACATCGACATCACTCGCGCCGTTGGTAATTTTGACGCGTGATGAGCATGAGCTAGAAATGATTTTGCTCGTGCGAGTCCACCCCCACCCCCCCCACTAAACTAGAGGACCCCTCTATTGGGTGGGTATGCGTTGTAGACGTGTGCACCGAATTGTTGATGGCGAATTCGACCATCGGCAAAACCTCGCTCCAATTTGGATACGATTGGACGTAACGTCGAAGTATCTCTTCGAGGACGCGATTTACGCGTTCTGTCTGACCATTTCTCTCAGGATGATCAGAAGTTGACATAGTCAGCCGTGTTCCGAGAAATCGAAACACGGATGCCAAAACTCCGCTGTGAACCGTGGATCTCTATCGGAGACCAAATTCACGGGGTAAACCGTGGAGTCTGAATACCGTTTCGATAAAGACACGGGCACAACCCGGAGCCGTGATCGACTCTGGTACTGCAACAAGATGTATTATCTTGCTGAATCTGTCTACAAAAACAAGGATTCCATTGTTTTTGTGATCGTCTTCGTGAAATCCGAAGACGAAGTTCATAGATACGGACTGCCAACATTCTGTTGGAAGTGGTAGAGGTTGAAGAGGTGCACGGGATGAAGGGCTAGGCATCCCCCGTTGACATACCTCGTAAGCACGAATCTACTTGCGCACGAAATGATACTGGCGGGGTCAGTAAAAGTCACGACTTACTGTGAGATAAGTTTTCTCACGTCCATAATGCCCACTTGTTGGTGCATCGTGACACTCATACATGATGCGCAAGCGCAAATCATTGTGAGTTGGGACGACGACACGTGGAGTGTCGCCGGCAACGGCTGTGTAATATAATAAGCTGTTGCGTGTTGTGTATCGATCGAATGACGATCGATATGAAACCGGTAAATCTTTAAAAGATTTATCGAATGGATTCATCAGATGATTCAAAAAAAGGAGGTCCTTATCTTCTGCGTAGGCTTTCTTTATGTCATCAAACAAGGTTGATGACGGAACACTTGAAATAAGTGTTGCAACAGTGGGACCATTGTCACTGTTGGAATGCGCAGCCGACTCGAAATCGGGTCGGCGTGATAACGCATCAACGACGACGTTTAGTCGTCCTGGTTTATATTCCACCGAGAAATTATACTCCGCGAAGGAAAGTTAGCCACCTCGCCATGCTTTGCGAGAGGTGTGGGCTATTCACGGCCGTGCGTAATGACGCATGGTCCGTATATACGATGAACGGTCTATCTCCTAGGAGATAGACCCTAATTTTAGCCAATGCATATTACATGGCAAGGAGTTCCTTGTCATGCACTGGGTAATTGCGTTCAGCTGGTTGCAGCTGACGCGATTGGTAACAGACGACGCGCTCCGCGCCGTCTGTATCGTATTGCATTAACGCACAGCCGATTGCGAAATCGCTGGCGTCACAGACCACATAAAATGGTTTGTCTTGATCTGCAATCGCCAAGATGGGCGATTGCATAGAGCTTTGTTTGATACCTTCAAAGGAACACTGACAATCAGCGTTCCATAGCAATTTCTCGTCTTTTTTAAGAGACGAGAGAGATGAAGTGTCATCTCGGCATAATTGCGGGAGTACTTGTGCAAGTACGCCGCTAATCCAAGGAACTTTTAAGTCCCTTGACATCGACTGGAACTGGCCAGTCGGTAATTGCCTTGATCTTTTCGGTATCAAGGCGCACGCTGTGTTTACCGGTGATGCACCCAAGAAGTGGTATTTCGCTTACAGCAAATAGACACTTCTTGAGATTTGCATACAACTAATGCTTTCGCATAAGTGTAAGAACCTGACGAACGTGAGTTTTATGAACTTCCACGTCCGTCTTCCGTCCATGGCCCGGCTATGGACGAATACATCGTCAAAATAACTCGGTGCAAATTCTCGCACCGGTCTGAACAAATACGTTACGCATCTGTTGAATATTGCAGGGGCGTTACTAAGCCCCTGTAGCATTACTAGCCACTCCCATAGCATACCGCTTGTGGTGCTTACTGCTGTGAACGGGATATCTTGTTCACGCATAAGGATCTGATAGAATCCATCTATCAGATCCATTGACGAAAAGATAGTACTCTTTGACATACCATCAATGATTACGTCTTTTCGTGCTATCGGCATTTGAGCCGGTACCGTTGCAGCATTCAGTTGATTAAATGCGTGCACTATATGCCACACTCCTGTGGCCTTTCGCACATAAGGCCGGAGAGCTATGTAGGGAGGTTGACTCCCTCACATGGCCCGCTTTTAATTGATCGATGAAGAATTTATCGATCGCAAGTACTTGATCACGAGGCAGTGGGGCCACTGCTTCATGACACAGTACTTCGAGCCCGGTTTGCGCTTGATCTCATGTCGAGTGCCTTTATCCTTGGGCAACTCGCATGGAACTGTTCAAGAGAATACATCCTGAATTCAATCAAACCTTGTATAGAGGATTTGTATTAAGTGACTCCCAGGATTAAGTAGTATCTCTCTCAATCCGAGTCTTCACATCGAGGACACTTTCGTCCATCGATGAGCTGCTGAGAACGCGAGGTTTCTCGCTTTCGAGGTAAGAGAGGTCCATAGATTCTAGACCTCAAAGCTCGTGTCGTCATGGAGGACGATACGATGACGAATTAGCTTGTGCCTGTCTCAAGCTAAAATCCTCCTATTCCGAAACGGATGTTGCTTCTTCATGCGTATCCAGTTCGAAGCCGAACAGGTGGGTCTTTACGGGACCATCCGTAAGACCTTGCATGAACACCGTAATCAACGTGTGTTCATGACATGGGTTGCTCGTGATACAACTCGCTAAGAGTCGTATGTGCTGAGCATAGCAAAGCGCGAACATCACGCTTGCCTTGCTTGAGTTTCAGAAGCTCTGATCGAGCTCTGAACTCAGCCCTAGGCGGTTCAAACGTCTGTTTGAGCCGGGCTTTAAAACCCTCTAGCGACCCAAAGACATATGGGTCGCGCAACTTAAGGCCTAGTGCCCAAGTTTCGGCACGACCTGCCAAATTTGACTGAGCAAACACGACTTGCATTTGCTCGTCGACGATTTGACGAGCCCTTATGGCATCGTCCAACTCGACAACCCCTATACCTAAAGATGTCTATCTTTGAGGTTTTCGGGACGACGCGTGTGCGTCATCCCAGGTACAGGGGTCTGTACCTGTTGTGACCTCAACAGTTCTGCCTGTTGAGAGCCTTGCTGATGAAGCAAGGCTACCTTCTCCTTCCCTCGTCAAGTTCATGTTTTATGAACTTGGCGATGGCTGAAGGGAAGGTATCTCTATCCAAACCGGACAGCATGACCAAGATGGCATCATTCCCCACGGTCGAACTCATTCGTTCGACCGCACTCCTTTCTATGTCACTTAGAAAGGAGTAGCTATCACGCGAAAAAAAGATGCGTATTTCCATTATCATCTGACATCTTCATGTTAGATGATAGAATTGTGGTCCTTGAACGGGCTACAAAGTGCTACTAGGTGTAACGGGGCACTGCCGACTTGTACTGCTTCAGTACAAGTCCACTTCGCACTGCTTCAGTCCTCACGTCACTTCACGTACACCAGTACGTGCAGAGGAAGCCTCTCTTTAAAACACTTGCTTTAAAGAGGGTTTAAAGTGAGCAACACTAAATTTAATATAAATAAATTCTTCTGTTTCTATCTATTTAATACTAACTTAATTATAAACCAATACAAGACATGTAATTAAGTCTTATCTGTCTCTCTCTTTGCGCGCGTCCAGTTATGACTGGACCGCGGAGCAAGTAGATAAATTGGCCTATATCTACCAATGGATAAGCTTTCCGAATATTACAATGTAAAGTAATATTCTTTAAGTATTATCTACCTTTTAGATAACATATTAATTAACAACCTTTAAGTGTTAATTTCATGTAACGATACACCCCGTTACATGTACAATGTTGGTTCTATAAATTTCATAAGTCGTACAAGCTCGTGGGCTTGATGATTCCTCCAGATTGATTTAAAATTGCTTAACATATTTCAAATATTCATTTTAACCCTTGTGCTTTTTTGTGTTCCATCACTTATTATACACTGAGTTCGACAAATGATTATTTATAAATCGCAGCGACAATACTACCTATCATAGAAAACAAAATCAGTACCGAATGAACAGCATGACACATTGGTTGAATATCCACAAATGGCTTTGACCGTATGCTCAGTGGCATGGCTGCTGTTAGTACTCCCCAGGAATAGGCACAAAGTGATATATTCGGCGACTTCGTCACAGCCTAATGTCTATTGGCGCCTTCTAAGCTAAGACCTACTTTTTTCCCCGCCTCTTTCCAACACTACCGCCATACCGCGTCACGGCCTTCCGCTTGTTGCGTTTAGCCATGAGTTTTGGGTCTAGCGGAATGTATGCGTACGGCTCGAGCTTATTCTTCCTCTTTACGTCGCCCCCTGCCTTTTTGGCACGATACTCTCGACCATTGCTGCCATCGTCGTCCCTAGTGCGCTTGAGTTGGCCATTTGAAGCTTTTGATTTATTGTGGTGAATGCCCATGCGCTCTAGCTGCGAGACAACATCCCGCTTTAATTTGTTTCCATCATTATTTTCGTTACCACCGTCATCCATGTTATCGTCATCATCCCCAGGAATTATTAAACGTCCATCCTTGCTCATCTTAAAGTCATCATCACTACTAGCGTCGTCGTCTTTGCCCCTGAACGCCGAAAAAATGTTCTTGACGGCAGCGTTGTCCTCAAGAAAATCTACAATATCGTCTTCCTTCTCATGGATAATTTTTCCATCCTTTCCCTTCCTGTGCAAGTTCTTTTTGCGCTTCAGTACTTGCATCGCCGCGGCCTCGTCGTCTTCTACTTCCTCGTCCGAGTCAGCCATAAACTCTTCAAAAGCATGGCGGTCTTTCTTGGCTGTACGACGCTTAGCAGCATCGGCCATAAGCTCCGACTTCTTCTTGTCTTCACGTTCCTTGGTCTTTTTGATGTGGCGGATTAAGGCACGATCCTCCTCAGGGACGAGAGCAGCCACGTGCTCGCAGCCAAACTTACGGCACAGCTTAATTAAAATAATGCGGGTCTTTGCGCGAAAACGATTCTTGCTCTCGCCAATCCAGACCAGTAAACCATTTATTATATCAGGAAGAAACTGCCTCAGTTGGTCTTTAGGCAATACTGCAATTCCAAGCTTCATAAAACCAATGACGCTCTTAATCACTTCTCGAGCCTTTTCATGCAGCAGCATGAGAACTGTCTTAAGGAGCTCCGGCATAGCTTGAGCAATGGCGGAATCCTCACGACCGAATTCAAAAACTAACCGGCTAAGGCAAATCACCGCAGCGCTACGCATGTGAGGCGTGTGAGCGGCCAAACCACCTAAAACCATCTTGATAAACTCCATGAGTCCATTTTGCGGGTCACGCGCGCGTAACAACATGGCCATGGCCACTAAGAGCTCAAAAGCAGCTTCACGCGCTTTTCCATTAGCTTCTTTCGTACAAAGCATGATTTCACCGACAAGATTTGGAATCAACTCTTTCTCAGCCAAGCCGTCGTTGGCTGACTGACCTTGCAATGCACGGATTAAATGAGCAAGCACGCGAAGACGCATCTTCTTCGCGGGCACAGAGCACGTGAGGAGCGACTCACAAATCGCACGTGTCAAATCCTGTAGCTGAGACTTCTCCGAAAGAAACTTCGGATGAGAATCGCATATAGCCACCAAGGCGGCATATGAACGCTTCTGCATAGATGCATCTGCATCGTCTAGAATGTATGGCTTGGTGACACGGTACAGGAGTTCCACATTGGTGTCATCTACGTGTGACAAAAGAGCCAATGCAAGAGCCATCTGCGCGTGCGATGTCTGTCGAAGTTTGGTTGCACGCTTCAAGCTGCTTCCAGTACCCTCGGACTCTAAACGTTTGGCTTCGGTGGTGGCCTCCAAGAGCTTTTGAACGACCATTTTAAATGAAGTGCTAATAAGCGGACCATCACCGAGTGAGGCGAATCCTTCGAGTGTATCCAAGAGCACCTGAGCACGCTCAGAATCCGTGTCTGGGTCGATTTCTTCCACAAAGGAGAGCAGTAGAGGCACATACCGTGCTGAAAATTTACCTAATGCAGCACGGTCACGTCCAAGCTTTTCTTCGTCCAGCTTCTCTCCTTCGTCTTCATTATGTTCAGTTTCATCCTCGCCATTGTCCATCTCGACATCCGCCGTCTCACGGTGGTAGCAGCGAGTCACCGACTGCTGAAGCACGCGTGTGCGCTTTACAAGAGCTTGAAGTCCTTGGCAGACTGCAAGACGCAATTCCGGGTAGCGTTTGTCTGCCATGGCGCTAGCAAGGACCTTCGCAATTTTCTTAAAGTGTGTATCAATATCCACGGCACGCGAGCAAATGCTTGGAAAGAGGCTCCATAATTGAATCGCGCGAGTTTGTAGCTTTTTAGCTTCAAGCGGGGTCGCGCTTGGCTCTCGTGCTCCGGCCTCGCATGCACGGGCCATGGGTAGTACAGCGTCAGCAAAAAATTTTAGTTCATTACCACCCTGCGCCGTACGCAGCCCATCGCAAAAGACCGGCAAAAGCCACGCACGCTGTTCGCTCACAATCTCGGTAGGATGGTCAATAGGAACGACCTCAAGGAAGGCACGAGGCCCCAACGCCTCGACAGCAGCACCAGCAGCCATAGCGAAGAGCCGAGACAGCGCCTGGGTGTCCTTTCCATCTTGTTGCTGTTGAGGTAGTTGGTCCGCAGCCTCGTGCAACTCGCAGCACGTGATTAGAAGGGGCTCGAGCGCCGGACGACTGGCGGGTCCATAATAGCGAAATAACTCGGCAATTAGCGGGAAAGTATGACTCCACGCGCCTTGGAAGCGCAGCGATGTAAGGCTTTGTATAGAGGCCATAACACTCGCAAGATCTTGAAATGTGCCTTCAGTCGCAAGCACTGTAGGGTTCAGTATCGCTTTTAGGATCGCAAGCAACGAGCGAGTAGCTTGGCGCTGAACTCGATCATTGTCAGTAGCAATGTGAGAGCACACACTACTAACTACACGAGGTAAAAACTCACGACCTGCTACAGCATCCACGGCAGCAAGACGTAAAAGCGCTGCAGAAGGAATGCGCACAGCGTAGATAGCCATGGGCCCACCCTGAGCCAACATACAATTACTACTCTGAGCGTCAAGGACAGCCAGGATGAGCTTTATAAGGGCATCCGCCGTTAGCTGCGACTCAGGCGCAGCGCTCAGTGCATCAAGTGCTTCGTACGTCACAAGACGCAACGTTTTAGATCCAGCGTCAAGGAACTTAGCAAGCGCCGCAACGAGCGAAGCTACAACTTTCCGATGCAACAGTGGCAACGCCAGCTTCAAGAAGGCGACAAGAAGCACAAGCCTTTGATCATCTTTACCTCCTTTCTTCGAGCTCGCGAATACGTTTTCTGCAAAGCTCGCAATATGTGTGGACAAGGCTTCGCAGCCCTTGGCGGCGTGGAGCTCCAGAATGTCCACGGTCCACTTCTGGCCGGCTTTACGCACCTTAGGACGCGGGTCCGTTGCCATTGCTAGTAGCAGATGGAAGCTTTGCAGAAGCTCAGGACGTCCCCATGCTATAGCGGATGGCTCCTGTGCCAATAGTGTCAGGGACAGACAGGCACTGGCGGAACGCAAAAGAGCTACATCCTCCGCCTCCTGCAAGATGGTGGTAAGACACTTGCTAATAGCAGAAAACTTGCCTCGAAGTACAGCATCTGGCACTTCCGGTAAAGCCATGTTGAGCAATTGTGTGATCTCTTGGCGATGAGAGTCTGACGCGGCTTCGAGTGCTGTCATTAGCGCAGCAAAATACTCAGTTGGCGATATGGGAACTCGGCAATTATCATTGGAGCGGCGCTCGTGAATGACGTCGCAAACAGCTTCTAGAACTACATTCAGTTTGGCTTTATGCGGATGCGCGCCGCCTGCGTGCTTGCGCAGCTCCTCGAACGGGTCCATGCTCGACTAATGCCAATCAGTGTGATTGTTTATAATTAGTGGCGGTGAGACTCGAGTTAAGACGGTACAAAATTTATGTCAGAATTAATATTTTCAGAAAATAGTGCATGCTGATTGATTATGCCAATTTACAAATTCAATTTTTTTGTTAATATTAATTTAGGGAGATTTGGTATTATTGATGCATTTTGATATTAGCTCTATTGATTGGTTGATTTTAGTCTAAATCAACCCCGCCAATCGTCACTAGTACTAATCAGTACTAGTGAAAGGTGCCCCGTTACACCTGGTAGCACGTCGTAGTCCGTTCAACGGCCCACGCACGTTCCATCCAACATGGACATATCGGATGAAGAAGGAGGGAGCTTCCAAGCCCCTCAAGAAGGTTATCACGCAATGCGTAAGAGGTTTCCTCATTTGAGTGACCTCGAATGGAGAGCGATCGAAGGGATGAGTTCGATCGTAGGCGGGCCAGCCGTTGGCGCTATGCTGTTCACTCTGGGCAGAGATGAACAGCATGCGGCCATAGCCGAGTTCATTCAACACGAACTCGACGGAGCCCAAGAAAAAGTAGCCTTGCTTCACCAGCAAGGCTCTCAACACACAGAGGTGTTGAGAGAACTGGGTGCTCAACAGATGGAACTCTTGAGACAGCAGCATTTAATAGCTGCTAATGGGCCGACGCTTCCGCATCGACCCGAAAGAGTAAAGATCGAAATCTCAAGTTTAAGTGAGTCGAGGGCGACTCCCTTTTGAGATGATTCGTCGAACTAGACGATGCCACAGAAGCTCGTCGTATCAGTGATGATGCGACGAAAGTGAAATTTGGCATGTCCAACTTACCGGACGTGCCAAATCTTGGGCCTTGGGGCTCAAGCTTCACGACCCATTAGTCTTTGGGTCGTACGAGGTCTTTGAGACCGGCCTAGGCAAAAATTTGAGCCGACACGTGCCGAATTCAGGGCTCGAGCCAAGCTCCTGGATTTGAAGCAGGGGTAAGCGTTCATCCACGCTCATGCCCATCGTACACGATACCTGGTCAGTTGTATCGTTAGTCATCCAATTGATGAACAAACACAGGTAACTGTTTGTTAAAGGTCTTGCAGGCGGTCCTATTGAGACCCACCTGTTCCGGCTAGAATAAGAGTCACTATACCAAGCGAACGGCCAGTGCCTAAAAAACACTGAGCGAAAAGAACGATCTCTCGCTAGGAATAGTAGAGGCGCGAATCCGACGCTTTTGCGAAATCGCAACGGCGAGGCGGATCGTAAAAAAACGGTCGGGGTCAGTAGGTGCGGGGTGCCCTACTTATCCAGCAACGTTGAAAGGTTTTGCAGGTCTTTTGACGAAAGTTGCTCCTTACACGCAAACATTGTGTGTAACTGCCCAGGGGGTGAGGTTAGCCTCATCACCATGAATATAAAAGTGTCAAATGAGTTGCCACTTAAGTCCCTAGTTGATTGTGGGGCGTCTAAGTAATTTTCTTAGACTCCAATCGCTAGAAGATCGCAGATCCAAATTTATTGAGCGCGATATCCCTCTAACAAGAATGACAATGCGCCCAGCAACAGGCGCATCTGTAACAGTAAGGGAGCGTATAGTTGGTATCCAATACACATTAAAGGGTAAACAGTACGATAATGATTTCATCGTGCTAGATATAAATGACAAATTTGATGTCATCCTTGGATTACCATGGCTCAGAAAGTACGACCCATGTATAAATTGGCAGCATCAAGCCGTGATGAAGCCTGTCTCTTGCTCACCAGATGGCCACCTGATGAACGTCTTGGAGCGTCCACAAGCGTGTGGATGTCCTACGAGTGAGTGAGATGGCCTCACTTAAGATTCAGTCGTTAGCATGACTGCACAAGACCTCAGTTTGAATGCCCAACACACTGTGGAGTTAGATCTCGACGGCTGTGCTCAAGCACAGGCAGCGTCGAAGATCCACCATTGTGACGTGGACATAGTTATCAACGGTTGTGCACAAGCACAGGCAGCGTCGAAGTTCAACCACTCGAATAAGTTGAGTGGTGATGCTTGCTTGAAAAGCGGCATGCAAGAAAATATGAAACGCCCGTCTATAAAAGACAGTGCGAAAGTTCTAGATCGACTGGAGAGTCGATCGTAGAGGACCTCGCTGTGGTAGCGCAACCACAGCTAGAGGCAGTTGGGGAGGATACCCCCAAGTAATTTCTGTGAAAATAAGTCATCGATGGACGAAAGTGTCCTCGATGAGAAGACTCGGATTGACGTTTACGTCCCAATCGTGGGAGTATATGAATACAAACCCTCTATATTAGAATTTATTGGAATTTAAGGATGTTTTCCCTGAATCAGTACCGTGCGAGTTGCGTAAGACTAAAAGCACTCGACACGAAATCGACCTAATCACAGGTTCGAAATACTGTGTCATGAAGCAATGGCTATTGCCTCGGGAACAAGTAATAGCGATCGACAAATTCTTTGCCGATCGCTTAGCAGCGGGCCATGTGAGGAAATCAACTTTCTCACATAGCTCTCCGACCTTCTCTGTGCGTAAAGCAACAGAAGGATGGCGGATTGTGCGTGCATTCAATAAATTGAAGGCTGCCATTGTACCGGCTCAAACGCCGATACCACGAAAAGACGTAATCATTGATGGTATATCAAAGAGTACCATCTTTTCGTCAACGGATCTGATGAATGGATTCTATCATATCCTTATGCGTGAACAAGATATTCCGTTCACAGCAGTAAGTTCCCCAAGCAGTATGCTATGGGAGTGGCTAGTCATGCCACAGGGACTTAGTAATGCCCCTGCGACATTTAACAGATGTGTAACCAATCTGTTGAGATCGGTGCTGGATTTTGCACCGAGCTATTTTGATGACGTCTTCATTCATAGCAGAGCCATGATAGCAGAGCCATGAACGGAAAGTCGGACGTTGAAGTAGATCGTACCCACGTCCAAAAGGCTCTTTTGTTTAAGCACAAGTTGTATGCAAATCTCAAGAAGTGTATATTCGCTGCAAGCGAAATACCACTTCTTGGGTGCATCGTGGGTAAACACGGTGTACGCCCGGATCCAGAAAAGATCAAGGCGATCACCGCTTGGCCTGTGCCAGTCGATGTAAAGGTACTTAAAAATTTCCTCGGATTAGTGGCGTATGTAACGGGGTCACATGTGACTGTTATACTGACAGACTAAGGATATTTTCACTATGTCATATAGTCGGGATGTGTATCAGTACATCATGGAATATAGCTTGGTTATCGTTATGACTCAGATAGGTACGAATGACACGTATCGGCACCTCAAGTTCGGATTATTGATATTAAGTAGTACTAAATTAGTAGCATTTAGTAGCCTGATTTATTATTGTAGTTATACTGCTAATATATAACAGTTTAGAACTTCCTCTGTGAGTTGCTGTGTGACCCTGTCACACCTGGTAGCGCTTATAGTCAATCTCGCGGCCAAGGATTGAATAATCTGGATGGCACTCAGGATGAATGACCATGAAGACTGTATGCATCTCAGGCAGGACTATCCTCACCTTTCCGATGCCCATTGGGCGACTGAAAGGATAGTCAGCCTGTTAGGCGGGGAGACCTTTGTCAAGTTCCCTTCCCTGACTGCCGACCAACAAGGGCTCGAGTTGAGCACTTCGAGCGCTACGAGCCCTCTCTCATTGCTCACATCAGTACGGCGACGCAAGATGCCGCACCTACGGCAGTGAGAGCGGGGGCATAGGGCGCCTCTTAGACGCTGGCATCGTATACGCCGCGTTCAGATATGTCGAAGCCTGTGAAGATCCGCGTTCACACGTTCGACGGTAGGGAAGTGGATAGCTTGGTCTTCTGGAACCGGGAGACCGAGATTGCGCTGAGCGCAGGCCAGATTCGCGACGCGAGTTCTCAAGCTGCATTTGCCCTTTCAAACCTGGGAGGTCGGGCAAGGGCGTGGGCTATGCCAAGAAGGCGTCTACTCCGGGATACTTTGTCTCGTGGGAGTTTATGGCTCAGGAGATGCGAACGACATTTCTGAACGCCAATTGGCCTACCGTCATCGGTCGTTGTTATTGTGGAGTAAGCAAGAAAAGCGGTCCTTACAGGACAATGTCATGGATCTCCAAAATTTGGATGCCGCCATGGCCGGGGCTCCGTTGCCGGAAGAAGTAAAGGTTACAGTGTTCATGGACGATGTTCGAGTCGGTCCTGTCCGCACTGAACGCTTTCGCCGCCAAGCGACTACGTTCAACGAAGCTGTGCAAATAGCTTTATTGGAAGACCACTGCACGAGATCGGCTTAGGGCCACGTCGGGTCGACGGGATCCGCCGAAGGCCCCATCCCCATGGAGATATCATCGGTCGAACGGGCGCGTCCGCGGTGGTGAATTCGAAGGCCGGTGGCCGCTGTTTCGTGTATAATGCGCTTGGGCATTATCGCAGAAGCTGCCTCAAGAACCCATGAATGGTAGCCATGGCAAGCCTGCTTCGACGAAGAAAACTCTGAACGCAGTGAGCGTTGTAGAGTCGGGAAACGAAGTCTCCCAGTTGGCGCGGGACGTCCTTTTGGGAGGTCTCTCGCTCTGAAGAAAGGTGTAAGGTTGCCTCCTCCTCTTCCTGGAGAACAAGTCCCGGGAAGAACACTGTTGTATCTGTCTGTGGCCGCTGTGCGATCAAACTTGGTTGTGGTTACCGCTAGGGGTACGAAGACTCCATGATGGTCTTAATTTACTCGAGCGCGTCATACAACTTTGCGACAAGGCCGCTGTGGAGAAGAATCAAGCGTTGTACGCCAAGGCTATTGAAAATTTGAAGAGCAACAGCAAGGTGTCTGTTCGCCTAGCGACAGGATCGATCGTATCGACTCGTAAGGTTTTGTTACCCTTAATAAGCAAACTGGTGAGAAATGCCCCCTCCGCGTCACGCGATGGATGTGTGCGCGAACATCGCATTCCACGCTCAAAACGCCTCTTTGCCGATTCGACGGAGTGGTGCATGAAGAAGGCCGTCGAGTATCGACTGGGGCCTTAGTAGGTGTTGAGGCTGTGTCAGCCTTCACAAAGGAAGTCGCGATCGAGGGTGGTTGCGCAAGCGGTAGTACCGCGGTCACTATTGCTCAGGAAGTCGATGTCGCTGTACGACGCGCAAATGAAGGAGTCGTGTTTCCTCTTTCATCGAACGTCGCAACCGTGGGCGGTTGCGCACAGGATAGTCCTGCCGTCACTATAGCTCAAGAAGGCAATGTCACTCGGCGACACGTTAGAGAAGGAGATGCGTTTCCTTCTTAACCGGAGACGTAACCGTGGGGAGTTGCGCATGCGGTAAAGCTGTCGCCACTACCGTTCAGAAAAACGCTGTCGTTGAGCGACGCGCACGTGAAGAAGAAGGTGGATTCACTCCTTCATAGGAAATTGCAGTCGTTGGACGACGCGTAAAGGGGCGGTGGGGCTGGGTCAGTCTCCACCCAGGAAAGACGCAGTCGCTGGGCGACGCGCACGTATCAAAGATGGGTTCACTTTGTCGCAGAAAATCCCAGTTGTTGGACAGAGCGTACAAGGTGGTGAGACTGGCTCAGTCTCCGCACAGGAAGGCGTAAAAGACCGGCGATACGCGCAAGAAGGGGCTAGTTCGGCTCCCGAATTGGAGATCAAAGTCGCGATCGACATTACATGAACGAATTGCAGTGGTACCGCCTTTTTTAAGGTCGAAAATCGTACGAGCTTGAGGAAAAATCTATCAGGGAACTCCTAGCGGACATCAAGGAGGGTTCGCTAGAAGATGTGGTCCTCATACGTCGCGAAGCGACGTCTGTGGAGCTAAACTTTTTTTCGGTCATATACCCGGAGGTGTGTGGACGAGGAGAGCAAGGCACATCGTCAGAAGAGGTACGGCTCGGCCATCATAAGGACCCAAGAAATACATTTTATCCTTTTTTGAAGGAGTTTGCGGATGTGGTCTCGGAAAGACCCCCCCCCTCGGTGTTTCCTCCGGATCGGGGTCTACGCTACGAGATTGATCTGGAGCCGGGTACAAAGTACTATACGACGCGCCAATGGCCACTGCCAAAGGACCAAGTGGAAGCTGTTGACGCATTCTTTGCGGAAAAGCACGCAGCAGGCCTAGTCCCCATAGTCGAAGTCGCCACAATCATTGCCGACGTTTTGTGTGCGTAAACCCAATGGGAAACGGCGCATGGCTCATGCTTTTAACAAGCTGAATGCGGTCGAATTTTGGCAAATAAGCCAATTCCTCAGAAGGATGTGTTGCAGAATAACATGGCCGGATGCAGTATTTTTAGCGCGCTCGGTATGGTCGACTGCTATTATTAATTACTCATGAGGGAATCACGTATTCCTCTCACAGCAGTGAGTACTCCCAGTGGAATGTTGTGGGAATGGTTGGTCATGCCCCAAAGGCTTTCCAACGCACCAGCTACGTTTAAAAGGCTGGTTTCGCAACTCTTTTGGCTGATGTGGCACTTCGCGCAGACTTATTTTGACGATATAGTCGTCCACAGCAAGGCTGAAGGGGGTAAAATGGATGTTCAGGTGCTTATAGAGCACCTTTAAGCGGTGTTGATGTGTATGCGCGAGAATCGACTTTTTGCGAATATCAACAAGTGCCTCTTTGGTTCGGAAGAGATTCCCTTTTTGGGATCTTTCATCTGGAAGGGTGGAATCCGTGCGGATCCAGAGAAGATTCGTGCAATCGCACAATGGCCAACACCGTCATCCCAGAAGAGTTTACGCAAGTGGTTGGGTCTCGCGAATTTCGCATAAGTACAGCGAGATTTACGCAAAGTTGGCCAGGCCATTGACTAAACTGCCGAAGAACAATGTGGTCTGGTTGTGGACTAGGGAGGTTCAACAGCTTTTGAAGTGATTAAGTTGAGCCTACAGTCGGCATTAATATTAACGTTGTCGGACGAGGATCGTCCATTCGTGTGGTGTGTGATGCATCAGACTTTGCCATTGGCTGTACTCTGTAGCAGCCGGATGCCAATGGTAATGAACAGGTAATTTCGTTTTAATCGCGGCAGCTTAAAGCCGCTGAGAAGAATTATCCAGTGCAGGACAAGGAACTTCTAGCAATGAAGTACGCCCTTGTCAAGTTCCGGGCCCACCTGCTGGTCAGCAAACCCTTTATCGTCTATACAGACCATGCCTTGACTCAGTCGCCCCAATTGTCACATCGCACGGCGCGATGGTTGTCATTCTTTGCGGAATATAACCTTACGGTGGCTTACAAGCCAGGAAAGCAGAATGTGCTAGCGGACGCCCTGTTGAGACGTCCTGGTTACGAACAAGCTCACGTTGTGCACCTTGAATCATCAGTGTTCGAGCTGGCGTATGTTCAAGACCCGGATATTCAAGGGGTTGTAGAGTCGTTGAGCGCCTCTCCGGAAGCCGTCAAGTTGACAAAGCGCCAGCAGGTACATCTCCATCGGTATAGTCTGTCCGATGGAATCCTGTTATACAGTGTGAATCCGGGTCATGAAACACGCGTGGCCGTCCCGAACGACGAAGACTTACGTCACCGAATCCTCTATGAGGCACATAAAATGCCGAAATGTGGACATTTGGGGCGCGAAAAGACGTTCACGTCTGTGACACGTGACTTCTGGTGGCCCCACATGTACAAGTGGGTCCGGTTGTTTATCAAGACGTGCGAGACTTGCCAACGATTGAAGCCTCTGCCGCCTTCAACAGCGCCGCTACAAAGGTTGCTGGTCCCAGTGGACTGCTGGCGCTCGGTGAGCATGTACTTCATCTTAGATCTTCCGGCGGATAGGCATGGCCATACGCGCATTATGGTATTTGTGTGTCGCCTCAGCAAGATGCTGCGACTAGTGGCGGTTCGCCGAAACATTACGGCACCGCAGGCGGCACAGCTGTTATCGACAATGTGTTCCGGAGTCACGAGATTTCGGAGTCTTTCGTGAGAAATCGAGATCCTCTTTTGTGTCCGCCTTTTGGCAACATCTTTTTCGACTAGTGGGAACTCGACTGGATATGTCGACGGCGGATCATCCGCAGCCGGATGGTCAGACCGAACGGGTCAACCGTGTTTTGGAGGATGCGCTTCGCCGTGTATGCGTGGATGAGCCATCCCAATGTAGTGCGCAGTTGGCGCAAGCGAAATTCGCAATGAATAATGCGGTGCATTCGTCGACAGTGTTTTCCCCGTTCTATGTAAATGGGTTGCGGCATCCACGTCCCCATCCACATGAGAAGCCCTACCGTTGCCAATGGCTTCTAATGTCGATGGGGAAGAGGCGGTTGCCGATGACCTGAGAGGCCTAAATGGGGTTTCACCATCGGTCAAACGCAATTTGCTGACGTTTATTGAAACTGGTGAAGCCATTAGGCTACGTGTCAGGGACGCCATGGCTGCTGCTCAAGAATTTAAAGGAAAACAGTGACAGTCATGGTCGTCGGAATACGCAAGTGTTTCAGATTGGTGATTTGGTGCTACTGAATGCTGAATATCTACCTATGCACGCGGTATCAGCTGTCGGGAGTACGAATCTTCGTCCGCGTTTCGTGGGACCGTTCACGGTCATAGGAATGCCTACACCTTGAACTTGCCACCGGCTATGGCAACGCACCCGACATTATACGTTGGCATGCTCAAGGCCTACCTTGATCCGGCGGATCGGTCTGATACAGACGCCATTGTCGTCCCATCATCTGACGAAAGTCATCAGCCGAGGGCGCAGCAGACTCCTGACTTGGTGGTCTGAAACAGACGCCACAGTTTTCCCATCATCTGACGAAGGTCATCAGCCGAGGGCGCAGCAGACTCCTGACTTGGTGGATGACCAGTCGTCCATGAAGGTTTCATAGGTGGCCCCAAAGAATACGACGGATGACCCAAGGAGTACCCAGACTGGCGGGGAGTAGGTGTAGGAGCCTGCGTTGAGCTGGCAAGGTGGCGCTCAAGGATCTCCACCTGATCAAACAACGAAGCCAGCCAACGCTGATGGTCATTGAAGTCCTTGTTCAACGTCGCTATCAAATAGGTCTCTTGAACATAATGAACCTGGCTTTCAGTTACGTGGACCTCGCTCTAAAGCGATTAATTCTCATAAGTATCCCCAAAGTTTAAAATCTGCACCCCAGTGTGTCTTTTAAATATTTGCAGAGTTCAGTGTCGAATTTTAGACAGACTCTTCCCAACTCCCAGTATCTCAGACATCAAATGACTATGATACAGCCTAAACGGCCTTTTGAGAAATTTCAGATGATGTTTCTTAGCTCGGAAGTTGCGGAATCTGAATTTATCCACAAGAAGTTTTCAGCTTTTAATTAAAGTTATCTTATCCAGCATCCTGGCAATTAGGCGCCCATTGCCGTGTGGTCATGACCTAAAGAGTTTCTATGCATCCAGCCCTTGATTGTGTTATTGTGGCAGACATGACTAAACATTCTTGCAGCCGAAATTACTTCAATTTAGCTTGGATTCGAATAATTGAAAAAGAGCAGTCCCTATTTTGAATTTAAGGCGTCTAGTGCCTCCCTAAGGCTTGCACATGGATCTGTGAAAGAAAGAATCCTTTCTAAGGTATATACTCTCGAGCACTAGTTGCCACTTGGATCTACAAGCCCCTGAATCCCTTGAACTAGAATTCACTAAGCTTTACAAGCTTGTACGACTCACTGAGTTGTATAAACCTATCCGTTTTATAGAACTAGTGACTCATTGAGTCAATTAGTCTCCCTCTGACTTAAGAAACAAGGTATCTCCGTTACACCTGGTAGTACTCGTAGTCAATATACGCCTGAGTCTTTATAAGACTAAGCCTCTGCTGAAATGGACATTTTCCCCGAGCTTTCAAATGCGAAACGCGGAGCGTTTGAGAAGCTCAAGACCTTGTTTGGGCTAGAACGCATTCGGGTGGTAATCCTGACTCTGATATGCCCTGTTCGTTTCTGATGGTTATTTATTTCTCTAAGGTAGGCGTGAACTTTGACTAAGGGGCGTCGAAGGTAAAGACTGGTCTGAAGGTGAAGATGGGTCCGGCTTACTCGGCACATGCTAAAAACTTCATTCTTCGCCTACCTCCATTGAAAGGGAAACTTCTCATCACATGTGTCGAGATATAGCTTGCGATCTCAATTGCGGTTATCATAAGTTCGGTGATTATCTTGCGACACACAAGGATTGCATTGGTACGTCGTTCGTGAGGACTCTCAGAGCGAGATCAAGACATGCGGTCCGATTCCTCATCTAATGCGACTCACTTTTGCCTCCGCATCAACCTTTTCAGCCATGGTTATAGGTATTGTTTTAGTATAAAAACATTAAGAATGTCGCTCCATCAAAGGCAAATTGGAATTTTGCTGAAGTCGTCGTTGCTAATTTCTCTTTAAGAACTCATAAGATCTGGTGTCGTTAAAACAAAAGACTATCGTTGACCTCATACACGCCTTGTTTCCCGCTGAGGCGGAAACGTGCCTGAAAAACAAAAATTAGCATTATGGAAGCGGCGAAAAGTATAGGAGGCATAGGTAAAGTGCGTGGCACATGACCGGTTCTCTGGAGCAGAGATCTTAGATATTTTCTGAGTAAATCTATTTATTTATTCGCCAGACTAGAAAGATATCATCCGAGCTGTCTTTGTGGTCGCTGGGACTTAAGCTCTGGTAGCCGCCATGGTATGATAAAGTTATCGGAACTGTGCGGGGCACCCTTTGCTAGTACTGATAACAGTTATCGTCAACAAACACTGATTACAGTGAAGGTGGGGCGTCTCGACTGCTTCACGTAGACGACCTGCAGAGGAAGGTTCTAAGTAGCTTAGAGGTCTAGCTACTAAAGGTAAATATAAGGCTTCAGAGTAAAAAAGTAAAACTAATTTATTATATTAAGTTCCTACGTAACAATCTATATCTACTGCCCATCAGTGACCAACAGAACTGAAGAATTTACAGCTGCAAACACGGATCACGGCACTTGTCTTCACAACGCACCCGCGATCAACAACATGCACGCTTCTAAGGTGCCCCAACGTCACGCAAGCTACACCCGGCACTTACCGCGGTAATCACCAGGCTACAACGCCGACACGGCTTACATGATGGCC
Organism: Bremia lactucae; assembly: GCF_004359215.1. NCBI lineage: Eukaryota > Oomycota > Peronosporomycetes > Peronosporales > Peronosporaceae > Bremia > Bremia lactucae. The sequence goes on from NC_090610.1 coordinate 14,190,355, forward strand.
ATTTCCTGATGCCACAGACGCTATGGGAACCCAACCACACTCTCACGGACTACCAGGTCTAGGTCTGCTACAGACTCGCAACCCATCAGTTGAATCATAACTTCCAAGAATGCGACTTGGACGCAACATGCAAGAGGCACCCGGACTGCAACGGGCAACATATAGGACTACTCCATATTCTCGGGGAATGCGCGTGAGCAACTAAGGCATGGTCGCGCATTATCACGCAGTGGACGCGATCAGCAGTATCAGCAACTTAACTGCTCTCGTATCAACAAGCAGCGTTGCCGCGATCGGCATCGGAGCTGCCTCCTAACGTGAGAGTGGATATTATACGCATGTTTCCAGACAACGCTAGCCTGTAGCGAATTTACCTCACTCCTTAACTTAGAGACTTCATTATCGGCGCCTAAAGCGGACCTCCTGTAGGTCGTTTAATAATTATTAAAGAACTTGCGATATTACAAAGTGGATTGAGCACTGCTAGATGTGTGCAAACGACGGTGTGGTCGTACATCTAAATATCAAAACTTTGGTAAAGCGGTACTGAAGTCTTCATTAGATGGTTCCTGTAACGGGGTGTCCCGTTATATAAATGTTTTTTTCAATAATAGGAATAATAAATGTTTTTCCAATAATAGAAATAGGAAATATCATTTCTTACAAGAGAAAAATAAATAAAGGGGGGAGTACAAATTTATTATCTTTATTAATAATTTGACACATTAGTTGTAATACTACCAAATTTGGTAATTATGACGCAATAGGACATTAGCTCTATTGATTAGTTGATTTAAGTTTAAATCAACCCCGCCAATCGTTAAAAGACACGATTGTGCGGTGCGCAAGTAGGCACCATACATAGTTTGTTAGTAATATAATGGAGTCAGTAGTATCCGCCGTGTGATGAATGATCCAGTGCACATCGTTGGCGGCTTGCATGGAGCCGCAGATGTGCTGTTAAGACAAGCGCAGTCTTCCGTGTTTGCAGGTGTAAATTCTCAGTTTCAGTTGGTCATTGGCACTCAAAAAATCTTAAGCATGCGATGATGTGGCTCATTCAGAAACGAGATTAATAATTCTAAGCGTGGACAAGATGAATATTTCAGAGTATGGGGGTCTCAGATAATTGGAGCATATCACCGGCGAAACCTATCGTTGGCAGAAACAGCGCTTCGGCGGGCCCACAACCAGAAATCGTAATGGGAATCACTAAGTGGATTGTACGACACATCGTCAAACAGCATCGGGCCGAATTGCTGAAACGCCATGCGACACACCTTGTTGCCTCTAGGTCGGACCAATATCTACTTCTACAATACGCAGAAGACATCCCGACTCTCACCCATATGTACACCCAAGAGCACAAGGATTTTTGGGCGACTTATCGGTGGGATCGAAATCCATGGCTAGTGAATGACAAGGGCGTGATGCTATCAGCAAAGGAGTACCCATTGCTCAACACCTGCACGCTAGCTGAAATACATATTCAGCGGGGGGGGATTTACACTGGATTACCGTATTCGACTTTCAAGGACGGAATTACGCAGCTATCACACGATTCCCAAACTGGGTTTTAGGCAATAACCATACTCATGGCCAGTCGCTCTCTCTACGTGGAAGAAGTAATGTAAATACCGGCACAGCTGATGTCACGAGATGGACCGGGGGTACTGAGCACGTACCATTGGACATGTATAAGCTATGAAATTGCACACGGGACCCATCAAGCACACGTCAGCGGCAACATCGCTCTAATCGTCCTCCATCAAGCCGCCAACGGTGTGCACTGGATGATTCATCACATGACGATGTGCCCATCACTGGCGACGTCAATGGAGACAAGCCCTATTCCACCCGCTTCTCGTGGCGTGTACAGCAGGCCAGGATAAACCTTGTGTCTGCTGCATCCTGTAGACGTGGAGTGATGTCAAAGAAATTGCTTCTGTATGTTGTGCAGTTCCGCCCGAGTCCATTGCGGGAGCCTGAAAACCGCAGCATTAAATAAAACAGCAGGTAGCATGATTGCATTGAGTAGTAATACCCTGATGGCAATGCTGGTTGAAAGTCTTGCCGCGGTAGCATGACGCTTTCTGACGTTCCGGATCCATAAAACCCAATTGGCGTCGACGACCCGTCCCTACCTGGTATCCTAGATACATAGTCGTTGTTCACGTTGGAGAACCGGGATTCCTTGTTAATCAGAAATTGTGACCGCTGCGTTGTGAAAGATTAGGACATTCTCGCTGGTTGCACAGAGAGACAGGAAAGCTCCCCGAATCGATGGACATGTCCACACCACTGGTATCTGCCCCGCATGGTGTAAAAATACTGTCGAATCATATACAAAAGCTGATAATTTCTGTTTCAGGTGTGGAATGCCTGGGTGCCGCATCCCCCCGGATCTGGCTACTTTATAATAGTCGTATTGCTAGTATTTCTGCTACGAGGAGAAATTACTTTTCCATTATTTAACTTTCTTCAAGCCCACGTGTAAGGGGGTGTATCGTCACATGAAATTAACACTTAAAGGTTGATAATATATTATCGAAAAGGTAAAAAAATATTTGGAGAATATTTCCTTACATGGTATTATTTTAATAGCTTATCAATTGGAAGATATAGACCAATATACCTACTTTCTCTGCGGTCCAGTCAGCGCTGGACGCGCGCAAAGAGAGAGAGACAGATAACACTTTATTACATGTCTTGTATTAGCTTATAATTAAGTTAGTATTAAGAGAGAGACCGATAAGACTTTATTACATGTCTTGTATTAGTTTATAATTAAGTTAGTATTAAATAGATAGAAACAATATAGCTTAATTATATTAAATACAGTTTTTAATAAACCCTCTTTAAAGCAAGTATTTTAAAGAGATTCTTCTTTTGCACGTACCAGTGTACGTGAAGTGACGTGAGGCACCACTCGCACAGAGGCAGCGCGAAGTGGACTTGTACTGAAGCAGTACAAGTCAGTAGTGCACCGTTACACCTGGTAGCACTTTGTAGTCCGTCCAAGGACCATAATTCCATCATCTAACATGGACGTGTTAGATGATGATGGAAATACGCATCACGTTTCGTGTGATAGCTTCTCCTGTCTAAGTGACATAGAAAGGAGTGCGGTCGAACGAATGATTTCGACCGAAGGGTACGATGCCATATTGGCCATGCTGTCCGGTTTGGACAGAGATGCCCTCCATTCAGCCATCGCCAAGTTCATACGACATAAACTCGACGAGGCGAAAAAAAAGGTTGGCTTGCTTAATCAGCAAGGCTTTCAACAGGCAGAACTGTTGAGGTTACAACAGGAACAGACCCCTGTACCTGGGATGACGCACACGCTTCGTCCCGAAACCTTAAAGATTGACATCTCTAAGTATAAGGGAGTCGAAGAAGTCTCACTCTTAAGATGGTTTGTCGAATTGGACGATGCCATAAGGGCTCGTCACATCGTCGACGAGCAAATGCAAGTCGCATTTGCTCAGTTAAATTTGGCAGGTCGTGCCAAAACTTGGACACTAGGCCTTAAGTTGCGCAACCCATATGTATGTGGGTCGCTAGAGGGTTTTAAAGCCCGGCTCAAACAGATGTTTGAACTGCCTATGGCTGAGTTCAGAGCTCGATTAGAGCTTTTGAAACTCGAGCAAAGCAAGCGTGACATTCGCGCTTTGCTATGCTCAGCACATACGACTCTTAGCGAGTTGTATCACGAGCAACCCAGTTCATGAACACACGTTGATTACAGTGTTCATGCAAGGTCTTACGGATGGTCCCGTAAAGACCCACCATTTCCGCTTGGAACTGGATAGCTTGAAGAAGCAATATCCGCTGCGGAACAGGAGGACTTTAGCTTGAGACAGGCTAGAGCAAGTTCGTCATCGTATCGTCCACCAAGACGACTCGAGCTTGAAGTCCAGAACCTATTGACCTTTCTTATGTCGAAAGCAATAAACCTCGCTTTTCGAATAATAAGTGGATAAAGAAATGCAATTGCTGTCAAAAGTTAGGACACGACGCTCATGAGTGTTGTGCCCCACGCTCAGTATTAAGAGGTACTGAACGAAATTATAAACCGAATGCCAAAAAGGGCAACGGTCGCGGGTCCGACGTTGTTGCGAAATCGCAACAGCGAGGCGGACCGCCACAAACGGTCGAGGTCAGTAAGGGCGCAACACCCTACTGATCCAGCAACCTCAAGAGAATTTGCAAATCTCTTGACGAAAGTTGCTTCAGACACACAATCATTATCTGTCCTCTGCACCTGGTGATGAGGTATCCCTCATTACCTTGAAGTTAAAAGTGACAGATGATTTGTCACTTAGAGCCCTAGTGGACTGTGGGGCGTCGACTACATCTTTATTCGTCGCCAGTCGCTAGAGGGTCGTAGGCTCAAATATGTTGAGCGCGACATCCCTCAACGAGGATGGCGGTGCGTCGAGTGACAGGCGCATCGATAACAGTGGTGAAAAGCGTAGTGAGATTTCGCTACACGTTAAAAGATTAACAGTATCATGATAACTTCATCGTTCTGGATTTGTATGAAAAATTTGATGTCTTCCTACATTCACCTTGGCTCAGAATATATAAGCCAAACATCAGCTGGCAGCATCGTTCCGTAAAGATGCCTGCCACTGGTTCATCAGAACCATCTGATGAACGTCTTGGAGCGTCCACAAGCGTGTGGATGTACTACGAGTGAGTGCGGTGGCCTCACTAGTGGTATGGTCGTTAGTACGACTGCACAAGATCAAATTGTGATTACTAATCACCCTGTGGAGTCAGCTGCCGGCGACCACTCGACTAAGTCGAGTGTATTGAGACATGAATGTACGCCTAGCAAGCGACATCAGGAAGAAACGCGGTTGTCCAAAAGGGACAACACGATGATCCCAGCTCGAGAAGAGAGTCGAACGTAGAGGATTCGACTGTGATAGCGCAATCCCAGTCGGAAGACGTTGAGGGAATAAGTCCTTACGTACTGGAGGAGAAATCTTTTCAAATAGTTACTGCTGAAGTGACTAGACTTCAGCTTTTCGAGGGATTATCCCTCGGCAGCCTGGGGATTAATCCCAGGAAGAAACCGAGACATTGAATGTCTTAGTTAACGACGGATCAAGAATAGGCGCGTATACTCTTGATCTGTATGTGCCTCCGAAGTTAAGTTCGGAGATAACTCAATTACCAACCCTAGAACCCAAGCGGTTCTTGATAGATCTGCACGGCGATAGAATCAAGCAGATCTGCGTACTCGTCACAGAGGACGAATACAATACCGATATTCGGTCAGGGTAATTTTGCAGTGAACGAACGGGTTCTCAGCAGCTCATCGATGGACGAAAGTGTCCTGGATTTAGAGATATCCTACTCAATCCTGGGAGTCACTTAAACAAATCCTTTATACAAAGATTTAGTTAGATTTAGGGATGTATTCCCTGAAGTAGTTACATGCGAGTTGCCTAAGGATAAAGGCACTCGACATGAAATCGAGCTCAAAGCGGGCTCGAAGTACTATATCATGAAGCAGTGACCACTGCCTCGTGAACGAGTACTTGCGATCGATAAATTCTGTATCGATCGATTAAACTCAGGCCATGTAAGAAAGTCAACCTCCCCATATAGCTCTCTGACCTGGAATAGCGGCCCGCCCCTACTGACCCCGACCGTTTTTTAGATATAAAAAATATAGTCATTAGTTCTGATTTTATTTAAGGGAAAGGCGAAATGAGCTTTTCGGCGGTCCGCCTCGCTGTTGCGATTTCGCAATAACGTCAGACTCGCTACCGTTCACCTTTTTGGCATTCTGTCCATAATTACGTTTAGCACTTCTCGGTACTGGGCGTGAGGCACTGCACTCATGAGCGTAGTGACCTAAATTTTGACAGCGATTGCATCTCCGCAATCGCGTAGTGTTCGAAAAGCGAGGTCTCTCGCTTACGACGTAAGAGAGGTCCATAGGTTCTCGACCTCCAAGCTCTTGTCGTCTCGGAGGACTATACGATGACAAATTAGCTTGAGCCTGTTTCAAACTAAAGTCTTCCTGTTCCGCAACGGATACTGCTTCTTCCAGCGTATCCAGTTCCAAGTGGAACCGGTAAATCTTTACGGGACCATCCGTAAGACCTTGCATGAACACCGTAATCAACGTGCATTCATGAACTGGGTTGTTCGTGATACAACTCGCTAAGAGTCGGATATGATGGGCATAAGCGTGAACATCACGCTTGCCTTGCTTGAGTTTCAAAATTTCTGTTCGAGCTCTGTACTCAGCTATAGGCGGTTCAAACTTCTGTTTGAGCCGGCCTTTAAAAGCCTCTAGCGAGCCAAAATACATATGGGTGCGCAACTTGAGGCCTAGTGCTCAAGTTTTGGCACGACCTGATATATTCGATTGAGCAAATGCGACTTGCATTTGCTAGCCGACGATGTGACGAGCCTTAATGACGTCAAATTCGACGAATCACCTTAAAAGGGAGTCCTCTTCGACTCCCTATACATAGAGATGTCTATCTTTAAGGTTCCCGGACGACGCGTTTGCGTCATCCCAGGTACAGGGGTCTGTACCTGTTGTAATCTCAACAGTTCCGCCTGTTGAGAGCCTTGCTGATTCAGCAAGGCTACTTTTTCCTTCATCTCGTCAAGTTCATGTTGTATGAACTTGGCGACGGTTGAATGGAGGGCATCTCTGTCTAAGTTGGACAGTAATGCCAGGATTGCATCGTTTCCTACGGATGAACTCATTCGTTCAACCGCACTCCTTTCTATATCACTTAGAAAGGAGTAGCTTTCAGGGGAAACGTGATGCGTATTCCCACTACCATCTAACATGTCCATGTTAAATGTGGGAAATGTGGTCCTTGGACGGACTACAAAGTGCTACCAGGTGTAACGGGGCACTACGACTTGTACTGTTTCAGTACAAGTCCACTTCACACTGCTTCAGTTGTGAGTGGTGCCTTTCGTTAGGTGACGTACACTGTACGTGCAGAGGAAGACTTCCCTTAAGACAAGTTAACTTAAGAGGGTAAAATGAAAACTGTATTAATATAGTTAAGTGTCTGTTAATCTATTTTTGTTAATGCTGACTTAACTATAACCTAATACTAAACATGTAAATGAATTCTTATCTCTATCTTATCTGGTAACTCTCTTTGATAACTTCTACAGCTGATTAGTCTGCGGAATAAATAGATATAATGGCCTGTACCTATTTATGGATAAGAATTCAGTATATTACTATATAAAGTAATATCCTCTCAATATTATCTACCTCTTAGATAATATATTAATTACCAACCTTTAAGTGTTAATTTCATGTAACGATACACCCCGTTTCAGCTTCAGTACAAGTCCACTTCGCACTGCTTCAGTGCGAGTAGTGCCTCACGTCACCTCACGAACATTAGTACGTTCAGAGAAAGACTCTCTTTAAAACACTTGCTTTACCTGTAACGGAGCACTGCCGACTTGTACTGCTTCTCTACAAGTCCACTTCGCACTGCTTTAGTGCGAGTGGTGCCTCACGTTACTTCACATACCCTGGTACGTGCAGAGGAAGACTCTCTTTCAAACGCTTGCTTTAAAGAGGGTTAAAAGTAAACTGTATTTAATATAATCAAATTCCTCTGTTTCTATCTATTTAATACGAGCTTAATTATAAACTAGTACAAAACATGTAATAAAAATCTTCTGTCTCTCTCTTTGCGCGCGTCCAATGTGACCGGACCGCGGAGCAAGTAGATAAACGGCCTATATCTTGTAACGGGCTAAAGTTGCCCTAATGTAACACAGCCCCGTTAAGTTCACTTGGTGTACTTAAAAGGATGGTCAATTACTTAAAAAAAGCAATTAGACCCACCACTCGGGTGTGGTTGACATTTATGACCAACCCTTGAGTATGTATGCACATAGGTGCATCCACAGTAGGAGAGATGACGGCTAGCGTCATCCGTTACGCGAGGTATCTAGAAAGATACGCTCCCAATACATATTAGTGTTTTCTACAGAAATGACATTTTTGATTGGTAAACAGGTATTTATATTTAATGCGATTAAATATAAATCAGTCTGAAAACTACTTCCTACTTAGTAAGCGCGCACGAGGAGCCGGATTACCGCTCCCGTGACGACACTTTACTAGAGTACTTAGTGCGTTGGGTGAGGTTGCTAACGCGCTCACCACAACTACTTCCCTGCACGCAAGAGAAGACGGTCTAACCGCTTCATCGCTGTGCTAGGGTGTGTGTCTAAGTAGAGCGTGGCCGCATTAAGACGTGCCCGCCTACACTTGGTTGCACTTGATATCCTTCCCACGACTCGCATCTCTGCGTGTGTACGTGAGGATGAGCCTCAACATCGATTGGGCTCATTTCCCTCACCTCTGTGAACATCATCTGGAGGTAACTGGGCACTTGGCGCAGGGACTTGGTGAACAAGCCCTGGCCAGGCTCTTGGACAGTCCACCTGAGCAACATGTAGCTTAGTTGGAGCAGTTTGAGGCATGTGCGCTCGGACAGCAAAGCGCCGCGTCCGAGGCACACAGCCATGCTGCAGTGGAGTCCGTCACTCAGACTCAGGATGGGCTGAGGCGTGAGCAGAATCGGAGCGAGGCTCTCAACAGGTTTGTGAGATGCTCTCTGCCCGGCCGCATCAGCTGAGGCTCATTCGGATGGACCCGCCCAAGTTCGATGGAAGTGCAGCGCACACGATTGTCCACTGGCTGTTAGCCGTGGAGTAATGCGGTGTCGCGCAGCTCATCGAGGACGACAGCCGGATGTGTCGTACGCCATGTCGCACCTGCGCGGTGAGGCAACAGAGTGGGCTTTCTCGGCGCTTATGGCGGATGTTAAGGCGTTCCCTACATGGGCGATCTTTAAGACAATGATTCGCGCCATAACTAGCCGCCGAACAACGAAGTGTTGATCAGGCGCCTTCTTTGGAGCGCGACAGGCGAAGCGATCTCTGCAAGAGTATGTGCAAGAGATGCGCTCGCTGTCGGCGTCCATTACCGTAGGTCCGAATCCGGAGCACATTAAGGTGCCCACATTTATGAGCGGACTACGGCATGGCCCATAGTGACAGGCCCTTTTCAGAAAGGTGCCGTCGACGATAGAAGAGGCAATCCAAATTGCCTTAGTTGAGGAGCAATTCTACAGCATTGTATTGGCGACAGCTTGGTATAAACCGTCGGCCGAGAGGTCAGATGCCACTCCCAGGGAGTACGGCAATGTAGACGTTGTCTGCTATAAATGCGGCAAGCGCGGCCATGTGATGGCTTGCTGCTATGCCAGGGTCCCTGCTGGGGCAAAGATGCCCAGCAAGAGGACTCCTTTCTTGAAGGGCGATGGCAAAAATCAGCGTATGAGAGGCACGAGTTCTGCATCGACCACTGAAGGGTCGGAAAATGCAGGAGCGCAGTAGGGGCGGATTTCTCAACTGACGCGGACTCTGAAGCTACCCTTAAGTTTAGAGTTGTCGAACAAATGGGTAGCATAGTCCCTGAGGTCTCGAAATGTTGGACCTCAACCCTGCTGGTCTATAGCTCAAGTAAGAGGCTATGACCCTCCAAGTGGATTCGGGTGAATCACAAAATATTGTCAAAATCGCGGCTCTAAGAAAGTGACCGGCGATTTTTGAGTCGCTCTGCCAGGATGGCAAGCGAGAAGAGGCGACCGTTCGTATGGCTGAGGGAGTTCAGGTAGAACTCGCCTTCAGCTTTAGTGACTTCTCTTGTAAAGAGAAGTTCACAGTGCTAGGAATGGAGAGTCCGTATGACCTCATCCTAGGCATGCCATGGTTGGCAAAACACCAACCATGGATAGACTGGCGTAAACGCACATTTGCGAACTCTACGCAGGACTCCGGAAAGAATGTGCTCCTGCGAGTGGCGTATGCAACTGATGTATGTAGTGTCGAACACAGTTGAGGGTGCGTTGACGGGATGTCAAACGTCACCAATTCCTACCCAGCTCGTGGAGACTGGGGTAGTGAAAAGGGCAAGGACAAGTAGTCATGTGTCCCATATTCCTGCAGAGCCGAGAGCCTGTGGCAGTAGACGGCGAGCTGACAGGAAGTCAAGCGTCGCATGAACCGGACAGTGCCTAGAGCCTGGTGCGATTGGAAGGAGTGCGTTAGCCAGGAGAGCAACGGCACCCGCTTCCCAGTCAAAGGTCGTGGTGACTCGAAGAACGAGTACCCGGCAGATTAGGACGATCAATGGGACGTCTACACGAGTGACCTTTGGATCAGTTCCTAATAAAGAGGACGGGCCTTCGAACGAGGTATTCGAGGCCGTCAAAGACGAAATTGCGGAGGCATCCTCAGTTGAGGTGCTCCGACAAGTCTTTGAATCTGCCGGGAAGATAGTAAATCTCCCGGAGAAGTCGTTGGATCTGTTCCTTGCCGAATTAAAGGAAGGAAAGATCCACGAATTAGTCACACCAGTTCCGGGAGAGAACTTGGTGGACTGTTGCTCGTCATCCACAATGGACGAGAGCGTCCTAGAAACGGACAAATAGAAGCGGTTTGCTGCTCAAGGCTGGGGTGCCTTGAGAGACAGTCCGTTCTTTGAGGTTCTGTGGAAACATCGCGATGTGTTCCCAGAAGAAGTGCCGAGCCGCCAACTAGCAGATAGGGGCATCGCGCACGAGATAGACCTCGAACCTGGCACCAAGTATTGTGTGACCAGGCAATGGCCGTTGCCGAAAGAACAAGTCGATTATATCGATGAGTTCTTCGACAAGCGAGCCAAGGCGGGACATGTGCGTGAGAGCAAATCGCCTCACTGCAGCCCGACCTTTTGTGTGCGTAAAGCCACAGGTGGATGGCGCGTGGTTCATGCTTA
>NC_090610.1:14202722-14215494 GCF_004359215.1 Bremia lactucae
CACTTTCGTCCATCGATGAGCTGCTGAGAACCCGTTCGTTCACTGCAAAATTACCCTGACCGAATATCGGTATTGTATTCGTCCTCTGTGACGAGTACGCAGATCTGCTTGATTCTATCGCTGTGCAGATCTATCAAGAACCGCTTGGGTTCTAGGGTTGGTAATTGAGTTATCTCCGAACTTAACTTCGGAGGCACATACAGATCAAGAGTATACGCGCCTATTCTTGATCCGTCGTTAACTAAGACTTTCAATGTCTCGGTTTCTTTCTGGGATTAATTTCCAGGCTGCCGACGGATAATCCCTCGAAAAGCTGAAGTCTAGTCACTTCAGCGTTAACTATTTGAAAAGATTTCTCCTCCAGTACGTGAGGACTTATTCCCTCAACGTCTTCCGACTGTGATTGCGCTATCACAGTCGAATCCTCTACGTTCGACTCTCTTCTCGACCTAGGAATATCGTGTTGTCCCTTTTGGACAACCGGGTTTCTTCCTGATGTCGCTTGCTAGGCGTTCATTCATGTCTCAATACACTCGTCGAGTGGTCGCCGGCAGCTGACTCCACAGGGTGATTAGTAATCACAATTTGATCTTGTGCAGTCGTACTAACGACCATACCACTAGTGAGGCCACCGCACTCACTCGTAGTACATCCACACGCTTGTGGACGCTCCAAGACGTTCATCAGATGGTTCTGATGAACCAGTGGCAGGCATCTTTACGGACCGATGCTGCCAGCTGATGTTTGGCTTATATATTCTGAGCCAAGGTAAATGTAGGAAGACGTCAAATTTTTCATACAAATCCAGAACGATGAAGTTATCATCATACTGTTAATCTTTTAACGTGTAGCGAAATCTCACTACGCTTTTCACCACTGTTATCGATGCGCCTGTCACTCGACGCACCGCCATCCTCGTTGGAGGGATGTCGCGCTCAAAGTATATTTGAGCCTACGACCCTCTAGCGACTGGCGACGAATAAAGATATAGTCGACGCCCCACAGTCCACTAGGGCTCTAAGTTACAAATCATCTGTCACTTTTAACTTCAAGGTGATGAGGGATACCTCATCACCTTGAAGTTAAAAAGGACAGATGATTTGTAACTTAGAGCCCTAGTGGACTGTGAGGCGTCGACTATATCTTTATTCGTCGCCAGTCGCTAGAGGATCGTAGGCTCAAATATACTTTGAGCGCGACATCCCTCCAACGAGGATGGCGGTGCGTCGAGCGACAGGCGCATCGTTAATAGTGATGAATCGCGCAGTGTGATCTTAGTGGGGGAAAGCCCCTCTCTATGATCGGTGCGAAAAGAGGGACATAGTTACGTCAATATGACGATGACCTGAGAAGGTATCATCTCAACGACAGAAATTTGCTCCAGTGAGCCTGCCAGTTTCGCAGTGGTCAATAATACTACGCCCTATGACCGACCTCTCGGCGGTGGGCGGTGTCATAGGCGAGTTTGATGCTAAAAGCGTGAGCGAGGCTTAACGCTTTGTGGGTGAGCGATTAGCCATCACACGAAAAGTCCGTGACGCGATGGCAAGCGCACAGGACAAGCGAAAAGAATATGCGGACTGCAATGGTCGCAAAAATAATGAGCGCTTTAAAGTGGGTTTAAAAGGTACTACGAAGTACTGCTACCCTACCTAAAAATGCTATTTCTGTACTTCTGGAGGTACTACGAAGTTGTTGCCGCGTTTCATTGGGACCTTTACGGTGGTAGAAGAGGTTGCAGACCTAAATTATAGACTCACCCTTCCCCCGTATATGAAGACCGCACCCCGTGTTTTCACGTGGGTCGTCTGAAACGGTTTGAAGACCCAAATGAGATCGCATACCCCCTCCGTCTAAGGAGACCGATTGTGATACCGTGATCGAGCGTCGTTCGGGTGAGGGGGACGGAGAGGCGAAAAAATATAAGCCGACCAACTCCTCCCACCACGAATAGGACTCGGAGAGCGAGGGACATCACGGAGTAACGCCGATCTCTCAGCTTTATCTTATTCAGAAGGTCCAAGCGAGTCTTCAGGCACGCATAATCCCGACGAGCCTTCGCTCGAACATCATAAAGATTCGAGGTCAGTCACAAGAATTTACCCTCGAGATCCACAATACGTCGTTCAGCAGCGCTAAACGCCTGCAACTGAACGGACATAGGTAAGGCAGCCACGAGTAGGTGGGCGATATCGCCACTGCTATCGGGCGCCGCCTGCGCTGACGGATGCGGGTGGGAATCAACGCTTCCTTGTTTGAAGGTTGGCTTGCCCACCGGTTTGTGATGCAAAGGTATCAGATCCTCGTCCAATGGAGAGGTTACCCGAAGAATTTGACTCTTGGGAACCAATCGATACCCTACGTCCTGGTGTGTCCGGCTTGGTGGCTGCCTATGAAAAGGAGCACCAGCTGAGGCCTCTTCGCTAGTCTCAAATAACTAGCAGTAGCAGCGTTGTGAGAAGAAACAGGGGGTACAGTATTGGCCTGATTTCTTTCACACGCAAGCGAGCGATATGGATTCGCTGCGACCGCTGCTTCATCGCATCGGAATGCGGATGAATGCGGCGAAAGAATTCCGCCTCGTATTTGATCGGGCGTTTTATTTGAACGCAACACGACCGGGATAGGGAGAATACACCCAAGTGATTTTCCCTGAGCCCTCCATGATTCAAAGACGCCATAATATTTATGAGCGCTAGAAGAGCTCGCTCTAGGAGCGACAACGGTGTCGACTCATTGTAGTCGACAATGAGCGACGGATCAACATCCTCACTTTGAAAGTGGAATGGATCCTTAAGCTATGTTAACGCGACAGCAGCAGTAGCTGTCGGCGTTCCGACTAAGGCATTGGACGCTGCCGGCGTGTTAACGTGGCGTATGCGCTTAGCGCGAGGTTGAGTGGGTGTCGTGGCGTGTGCGCTTAGCGCGAGGTTGAGTGGGTGTCTTTGCAGACGACCCACCATCGTGGCCCCTTTTGGGGGCATTTTTGGCACCGTGTATGAAAACACAGGTCGCTAGAGTGACTGAGAGAACTAGCGGTACGTTAAGCAGCTCGCAGTTCCTCGTTCCTCTTTGACGAATTTTAAATTGTTAATTCGTTCTTTGAGGGGGGGATGGTGTAACGGGATAAAGTTGCCCTGATGTTACATAGTCCCCGTTAAGTACACTTTGTAAATTGATGGGGATGGTCAATTACTTAAATAAAGTTATTTATACCCACCACTCGGGTATGGTTCACATTTGTCACCAACCCTTGTGTATGTGATGCACATAGGTGGATTCACATTATGAGGGATGACGGCTAGCGTCATCTCTCGATGACACTTTTGATTGGTAAACATAGGTATTTATATTTAATGCGATTAAATATAAATCAGTCCGAAAACTACTTCCTACTTAGTAAGTGCGCACGAGGAGCCGGATTACCGATCCCGTGACGGCACTTTACTAGAGTACTTAGTGCAATAGGTGAGGTCGCTAACGCGCCCACCACAACTACCTCACCGCACGCAAGAGAAGACGGTCCAACCGCTTCCTCGCTGTGCTAGGGGTGTGTCTAAGCAGATCGTGGCCGCATTAAGACGTGCCCGCCTACAAACGTGGTGTATCGTTACATAAAAAAACACTTAAAGTTGTTAAATAATACATTATCGAAAAGGTAGAGAATATTACTTAGATAGTAATATTCGGAAAGCTGATCCATTAATAGATATATAGGTGCCCACGTCTTAATTCGGCCACGCTCTGCTTAGACACACACCCTAGCTCAGCGAGGAAGCGGTTGGACCGTCTTCTCTTGCGTGCGGTGAGGTAGTTGTGGTGGGCGCGTTAGCGACCTCACCCATTGCACTAAGTACTCTAGTAAAGTGTCGTCACGGGATCGGTAATCCGGCTCCTCGTGCGCACTTACTAAGTAGGAAGTACTTGTCAGACTGATTTATATTTAATCGTATTACATATAAATACCTATTTTTTTACCAATCAAAATGTCATCTCTGTAGATAACACTTATATGTATTGCGAGCGTATCTTTCTAGATACCTCGCGTAACGGATGACGCTAGCCGTCCTCCTAATGTGAATGCACCCATGTGCATCACATGCACAAGAGTTGGTCATAAGTGAGCACCACACCCGAGTGCTGGGTCTAATTAAATATCATAAAGTAATTAACCATCCCCTTAAGTACACCAAGTGTACTTCACGGGGACTGTGTAACATTAGGGCAACTTTAGCCCGTTACACCATCCCCTCCTTAAAACGAAATTACATTTTAAATTCTTCAAAGAGGAGAGAGGAACTGCGAGCAGCTTTACGCGCCGCTAGTTCACTCAATCACTGAAGCGCACGAATTTCCATACACGGCGCCAAAGATGCCACCTAAAAGGGCCATTGTTGGTGGGTCGTGCGAAGACGCCCACTCAACCTCGCATCAAACGCACGCGTCGCGTTGTCGTGCTGGCCGCGTCCAATGCCTATGTCGAAACGCCGACAGCTATTGCTGCTGTCGCATTAACGGGGCTAAAGGATCCATCCCACTTTGTCAGTGAGAATGCTGATCCGTCGCTCGTTCTCGACTACAAGAAGTCGACACCGTTGCCGTCACCTCATAGTAGTGATGCGAACAACGAGCTCATGAGGAAGGATGATGGCGCATTATTGCCCATCCAAACTTATCTCATGGCTCACAACATGGAGACAGCAACATTTACGAATGCTGTCTCGTGTCTACGCTGGATAGCGCAGCGACAGGTAATGAGAGCGCTGCCCATAAAGGCGCAGCCGCTTCTCCGTTGAGTAAAACCACAACGCCTTATGCTCAGACCATAATCCATAATAGTTCTGACAAAGAGGATTTGGAGCCTAAAGCTCCGCCGACGACACGTGAACGTGCTCAGTCGGTGTCACAAGCCATTTGTTTTGAACGTGGCTATGTGACGGGTGGCATACCAAAGATGCCTCCTCCATCTAAATGGCCTCGTTTAAACGGGTCAAGAGCGTCGCTCCTAGAGCGCGCTCTTCTAGATGCGCATAAAACGCTTGGGCGTATTTTCCCGGTCCCGGTCGTGTTGCGTTCAAATGAAACGCCCGACCAATACAAGGCGGAATTCTTGCGCCGCATTCTGATGCGTTGAAGCAGCGGTCGCAACGAATTAATTTCCTTCGCTTGCGTGTGAACGAGATAATGGGCGGTACTGTACCCCCTGTTTCTTCTCACAACGCTACTTCTGCTAGTCCATTTGAGTCTAGCGAAGAGGCCTCAGCTGGTGCTCCTTTTCATAGGCAGCCACCAAGCCGGGCACATCTATACATAGGGTAGCGATCGGTTCCTAAGAGTCAAAATTCTTCGGGTAACCTTTTCATTGGACGAAAATCTGATACCTTTGCCCCACGGAGCGGTGGGCAAGCAACCTTTTAATAAGGAAGCGTTGATTCTCACCCGTATCACTCAGTGCAAGCGGCGCCCGATAGGAGTGGCGACGTCGCCCACGTATTCGCGGCTGTCTGACATTCGTCCGTTCAGTCACAGGCGTTAAGCGCTGCTGAACGACGTATTGTGTATCTCGAGGGTCAAGTCTCGCGACTGACCTCGGATCTTTTTAATGTCCGAGCGAAGGCTCGTCAGGATTATAAATGCCTGAAGACTCTTGGACCTCTTTGAGAGGATGATGCTGAGGGATCCGCGTTACTCGCGTGATGTCCCTCGCTCTCCAAATCCTGTTCGTGGTGGGAGGAATCGGTCCGATAGCTTTTCGCCTTCACCGCCCCCCTCACCCGAACGACGCTTGACTCACTGTCAGCGTCACCATCGGTCTTCTTAGACGGATGAGGATAAATGCTCTCATTTAGGTCTACATACCGTTTCAGACAACCCACGTAAAATACGGGGTGCGCCTTTATAGACGGAGGTAGGGTGAGCCTATAATTTAGGTCTCCAACCTCTTCGACCACCGTAAGGGCCCAATGAAACGCGGCAACAACTTCGTAGTACCTCCAGGCAGTAAGAAATTGCAATTTTAGGTAGGGTAGCAGTGCTTAATAGTACTTTTTCTCGTTGTGCTTGTCCTGTGCGCTTGCCATCGCGTCACGGACTTTTCGTGTGATGGCTAATCGCTCACCCACAAAGCGTTAAGCCTCGCTCACGCTTTTAGCATCAAACTCGCCTATGACACCGCCCACCGCCGAGAGGTCGGTCATAGGGCGTAGTATTATTGACCACTGCGAAACTGGCAGGCTCACTGGAGCAAATTTCTGTCGTTGAGATGATACCTTCTCAGGTCATCGTCATATTGACGTAACTATGTCCCTCTTTTCGCACCGATCATAGAGAGGGGCTTTCCCCCACTAAGATCACACTGCGCGATTCATCACTATTAACGATGCGCCTGTCGCTCGACGCACCGCCATCCTCGTTGGAGGGATGTCGCGCTCAAAGTATATTTGAGCCTACGATCCTCTAGCGACTGGCGACGAATAAAGATATAGTCGACGCCTCACAGTCCACTAGGGCTCTAAGTTACAAATCATCTGTCCTTTTTAACTTCAAGGTGATGAGGGTACCTCATCACCAGGTGCAGAGGACAGATAATGATTGTGTGTCTGAAGCAACTTTCGTCAAGAGATTTGCAAATTCTCTTGAGGTTGCTGGATCAGTAGGGTGTTGCGCCCTTACTGACCTCGACCGTTTGTGGCGGTCCGCCTCGCTGTTGCGATTTCGCAACAACGTCGGACCCGCGACCGTTGCCCTTTTTGGCATTCGGTTTATAAATACGTTCAGTACCTCTTAATACTGGGCGTGGAGCACAACACTCATGAGCGTCGTGTCCTAACTTTTGACAGCAATTGCATTTCTTTAACCGCTTATTATTCGAGAAGCGAGGTTTATTGCTTTCGACATAAGAAAGGTCAATAGGTTCTGGACTTCAAGCTCGTGTCGTCTTGGTGGACGATACGATGACGAACTTGCTTTAGCCTGTCTCAAGCTAAAGTCCTCCTGTTCCGCAACGGATATTGCTTCTTCAAGCGTATCCAGCTCCAAGCGGAACAGGTGGGTCATCACGGGACCATCCGTAAGACGTTGCATGAACACCGGCGTCATCCAAGGTACAGGGGTCTGTACCTGTTGTACCCTCAACAGTTCTGCCTGTTGAAACCTTTGCTGATTAGCAAGGCAACCTTCTCCTTCCCCTCGTCAAGATGAACTTGGCCATGGCTGAATAGAGGGCATCTTTGTATAAACCGGACAGCATGTCCAAGATGGTACCAATCCCTACAGTTGAACTCATTCGTTCGACCGCATCCTTTCTATGTCACTTAGAAAGGAGTAGCTATCGCGTGAAGCGTGATGCGTATTTCCATTATCATCTATCATTTCCATGTCAGATGATAGAACTGTGGTCTTTGGACGGACTACAAAGTGCTACCAGGTGTAAAGGGGCACTGTCGACTTGTACTGCTTCATTACAAGTCCACTTCGCACTGCTTCAGTGCGAGTGGTGCCTCACGTCACTTCACGTACACTGGTACGTGCAAAGGAAGACTCTCTTTAAAATACTTGCTTTAAAGAGGGTTCATTAAAAACTGTATTGAATATAATTAAGCTCTATTGTTTCTATCTATTTAATACTAACTTAATTATAAACTAATACAAAACATGTAATAAAGTCTTATCTGTAGTTCTTTTTGGACGCAGGCAGTGCTGACTAGACCGCGGAGCAGTAGATATAATGGCCTATATCTATCAATGGATACGCTTTCCGAATATTACTATATAAAAAATATTCTCCAAATATTCTCTACCTTTTAAATGATAAATTAATTAACAACTATAAGTGTTAATTTCATGCAACGATACACCCCGTTACAGCGGAGCTACCTCGCTCCATAATTTAGAGGAAGACTTATAGACCCTTTAAAGAGTCTTTTAGTATTATAGAAGTAATGAGTTCAACAACTCAGGGAGATGACAAGCTATTAAAGCTTAGGGAATCCTTGCTCAAGACATTCAGGGGTTCTTAGAACCATGTGGCAACTAGTGCCCGAGAGTATGTATCTTAGGCTTCTATCTCTCACAAATTAATGCGCAAGCTTTAGGAAGGCACTAGACGCCTTAAGATCAAAAATGGATTTGCACTTTATTTAATTATTTGAATCTAAAAACCTTACCTTAGCTAATCGGCCGCCAGATATATATCTGGCGGCGAACAAATTTTTTACCCATAATTTTAATGGGAATTTAGTAATTAACTATTTTAAAATAAGAAAAAGGTAATTTTGCCCATAAAGTAAATGTACCAAAACAACGGTTCATCAACCGATGTGTGCGTTACTACACCCTCCCCCATCATACTGTTGACACCGAGTGACAACATTCGGTTCATTTCCTCTTTGAGCTTGGAACATAAACAGCTAACCGTTTGGTTGTGGTTTTCTTCCCTTTGTCCCATGACAACTAAGCATGAGTCACAGACTCTTAGCACCTTCCTCGACGATGAGGGAATGGTGGAGTATGAAAGTCACACTCCATCGGAAGATGAGCGTCGGCGAGCCCAAAATCCGTTCCAAAAACGTGGTGCCGCCGATCTCTAAACTGCATTGCGCAGGACACAGGACATTGAGTCAACATTTATCACAAAATCGCTCGATGAAGAGCAAGAGCGGCAGTCCTCATAGAGGAACGAGCTCGCCGTCAACCTGCAGAGATAGCGAAAGCTAAAGCTCAAAATGAATACCGATTCAATCCACTTACTGTGGAAAAGCGTCTTAAAGAGATCACGGGTCACGGCTTGGCCATTTGTGTAACGGGCTTATCGTTACATGAAATTAACACTTAAAGGTTGTAAAAAAATGTTATCCAAAAGGTAGATATTATTTGGAGAAAAATGTTCTTAGATAGTTCTATTCGGAAAGCGTATCCATTGGTAGATATAGGCCATTATATCTACTTGCTCCGCGGTCCAGTCAGCACTGGATGCGTGCAAAGAGAGAGAAAGATAAGACTTTATTACATGTTTTATATTGTACAAAAATTAGTAAGTATTAAAAAGATAGAAACAATAGAGCTTAATTATATAAAATACAGTTTTTAATTAACCCTCTTTAAAGCAAGTGTTTTAAAAAGAGTCTTCCTTTGCACGTACTAGTGTACGAGAAGTATACTCCCTCTTAAGATGGTTTGTCGAGTTGGACGATGCCATAAAATCTCGTCATATCGTCGACGAGCAAATGCAAGTCGCATTTGCTCAATCAAATTTGGCAGGTCGTGCCAAACCTGGGAACTAGGCCTTAAGTTGCGCAACTCATATGTCTTTGGGTCGCTAGAGGCTTTTTTAAAACGGCTCAAACAGAAGTTTGAATCGCCTAGGGATGGTTCAGAGCTCAATCAGAGCTTCTGAAACTCAAGCAAGGCAAGCGTGATGTTCACCCTTATGCCCAGCACATACGGCTCTTAGTGAGTTGTATCACGAACAACCCAGCTCATGAACACACGTTGATTACGGTGTTCATGCAACGTCTTACGGATGGTCCCGTGATGACCCACCTGTTCCGCTTGGAACTGGATACGCTTGAAGAAGCAATATCTGTTGTGGAACAGGAGGACTTTAGCTTGAGACAGGCTAAAGCAAGTTCGTCATCGTATCGTCCACCAAGACGACACGAGCTTGAAGTCCAGAACCTATTGACCTTTCTTATGTCGAAAGCAATAAACCTCGCTTCTCGAATAATAAGCGGTTAAAGAAATGCAATTGCTGTCAAAAGTTAGGACACGACGCTCATGAGTGTTGTGCTCCACGCCCAGTATTAAGAGGTACTGAACGTATTTATAAACCGAATGCCAAAAAGGGCAACGGTCGCGGGTCCGACGTTGTTGCGAAATCGCAACAGCGAGGCGGACCGCCACAAACGGTCGAGGTCATTAAGGCGCAACTCCCTACTGATCCAGCAACCTCAAGAGAATTTGCAAATCTCTTGACGAAAGTTGCTTCAGACACACAATCATTATCTGTCCTCTGCACCTGGTGATGAGGTATCCCTCATCACCTTGAAGTTAAAAGTGACAGATGATTTGTAACTTAGAGCCCTAGTGGACTGTGGGGCGTCGACTATATCTTTATTCGTCGCCAGTCGCTAGAGGGTCGTAGGCTCAAATATACTTTGAGCGCGACATCCCTCCAACGAGGATGGCGGTGCGTCGAGTGACAGGCGCATCGATAACAGTGGTGAAAAGCGTAGTGAGATTTCGCTACACGTTGAAAGATTAACAGTATGATGATAACTTCATCGTTCTGGATTTGTATGAAAAATTTGACGTCTTCCTACATTTACCTTGGCTCAGAATATATAAGCCAAACATCAGCTGGCAGCATCGGTCCGTAAAGATGCCTGCCACTGGTTCATCAGAACCATCTGATGAACGTCTTGGAGCGTCCACAAGCGTGTGGATGTACTACGAGTGAGTGCGGTGGCCTCACTAGTGGTATGGTCGTTAGTACGACTGCACAAGATCAAATTGTGATTACTAATCACCCTGTGGAGTCAGCTGCCGGCGACCACTCGACTAAGTCGAGTGTATTGAGACATGAATGTACGCCTAGCAAGCGACATCAGGAAGAAACGCGGTTGTCCAAAAGGGACAACACGATGATCCCAGCTCGAGAAGAGAGTCGAACGTAGAGGATTCGACTGTGATAGCGCAATCCCAGTCGGAAGACGTTGAGGGAATAAGTCCTTACGTACTGGAGGAGAAATCTTTTCAAATAGTTACCACTTTCGTCCATCGATGAGCTGCTGAGAACCCGTTCGTTCACTGCAAAATTACCCTGACCGAATATCGGTATTGTATTCGTCCTCTGTGACGAGTACGCAGATCTGCTTGATTCTATCGCTGTGCAGATCTATCAAGAACCGCTTGGGTTCTAGGGTTGGTAATTGAGTTATCTCCGAACTTAACTTCGGAGGCACATACAGATCAAGAGTATACGCGCCTATTCTTGATCCGTCGTTAACTAAGACATTCAATGTCTCGGTTTCTTCCTGGGATTAATCCCCAGGCTGCCGAGGGATAATCCCTCGAAAAGCTGAAGTCTAGTCACTTCAGCAGTGTGTCCTCGATGTGAAGACTCGGATTGAGAGATATACTACTCATTCCTGGGAGTCACTTAATACAAATTCTTTAAACAAGGATTTGATAGAATTCAGGGATGTATTCCCTGAAACAGCTCCATGCGAGTTGCCAAAGGATAAAGGCACTCGACATGAGATCGAGCTCAAACCGGGCTCGAAGTACTGTGTCATGAAGTAGTGGCCACTGACTCGTGAACAAGTACTTGCGATCGATAAATTCCTTATCGATCGATTAAAAGCGGGCCATGTGAGGGAGTCAACATCCCCACATAGCTCTCCGACCTTCTGTGTGCGAAAGGCCACAGGATGTGGCGGATAGTGCACGCATTCAATCAACTGAATGCTGCAACGGTACCGCCTTAAATGCCGATAGCACGGAAGATGTAATCATCGATGGTATGTCAAAGAGTACTATCTTTTTGTCAACGGATCTGATGGATGGATTCTATCAGATTCTTATGCGTGAACAAGATACCCCGTTCACGGCAGTAAGCACCCCCAGCGGTATGCTATGGGAGTGGCCAGTCATGCCACAGGACTAAGTAATGCCCCTGCAGCATTCAACAGATGCGTAACAAATCTGTTGAGGCCGGTGCGAGAATTCGCACCGAGTTATTTTGACGATGTATTCGTCCATAGCCGGGCCATAGATAATAAGACGGACGTGGAAGTTCATAAAACTCACGTTCGTCAGGTTCTTACACTTTTGCGAAAGCATAAGTTGTATGCAAATCTCAAGAAGTGTATATTCGCTGCAAGCAAAATAACATTTCTTGGGTGCATCGTCAATAAACACGGCGTGCGCCCTGATCCTGAAAAGATCAAGGCAATCTCCGACTGCCCGGTTCCAGTCGATGTCAAGGGGCTTAGAAAGTTCCTTGGCTTAGCGGCGTACTTGCACAAGAACTCTCGCAATTATGCAGAGATGACAGTTCATCTCTCTCATCTCTTGAAAAAAGACGAGAAATGGTTATGGAACGCTGATTGTCAGCGTTCGTTCGAAGGTATCAAGCAAAGCTTGATGCAATCGCCCATCTTGGCGATTGCAGATCAAGATAGACCATTCCATGTGGTCTGTGACGCCAGCGCTTCGCAATCGGCTGTGCGTTAGTGCAATACGATATAGACGGCGCGGAGCGTGTCGTCTGTTACCAATCGCGTCAGCTGCAACCAGCTGAATGCAGTTACCCAGTGCATGACAAGGAACGCCTTGCCATAAAATATGCACTGGCTATATTTAGGGTCTATCTCCTCGCCGTTCATCGTATATACGGGACAATGCGTCATTACGCACGACCGTAAATAGTCGACACCTCTCGCAAAGAATGTTGAGGTGGCTATCCTTCTTCGCGGAGTATATTTTCTCCGTGGAATATAAACCAGGACGACTTAATGTCGTTGCTGATGCGTTATCACGCCGACCCGATTTCGAGTCGGCTGCGGATTCCAACAGTGACAATGATCCCACTGTTGCAACACGCATTTCAAGTGCTCCGTCATCAACCTTGTTTGATGACATAAAGAAAGCCTACGCAGAAGATAAGGACCTTCTGCGTTTTTTGGATCATCTGATGAATCCATCCGATAAATCTTTTAAAGATTTACCGGTTTCATATCGATCGTCATTCGATCGATACACAACACGCAAC
>NC_090610.1:14215654-14235284 GCF_004359215.1 Bremia lactucae
ATCGTATATACGGACCATGCGTCATTACGCACGGCCGTCAATAGCCCACACCTCTCGCAAAGAATGGCGAGGTGGCTATCCTTCTTCGCGGAGTATAACTTCTCCGTCGAATATAAACCAGGACGACTTAATGTCGTCGCTGATGCGTTATCACGCCGACCCGATTTCGAGTCAGCAGTGCACCCCAACAGTAAAAGTGATCTTACTGTTGCAACACTCACTACGAGTGTTCCATCATCAACCTTAGTTGATGAAATAAAGAAAGCCTATAAAGAAGATAAGGACCTTCTTTGTCTGATGGATCATTTAATGAATCCATCCGATAAATCTTTTAAAGATCTACCGGCTTTATATCGATCGTCATCCGATCGATACACAACACGTAACGGCTTATTGTATTACACAGCCGTTACCGGCGACACCCCACGTGTCGTCGTCCCGACTCACAATGATTTGCGCTTGCGCATCATGTATGAGTGTCACGATGCTCCAACAAGTGGACATCGTGGACGTGAGAAGACTTACCTCACGGTAAGTCGATACTTTTACTGGCCCCGCCAGTATCAGTTTGTGCGCAAGTACATTCGTGCTTGCGAGGTTTGTCAACGGGTGAAGCCTAGCCCTTCATCACGTGCACCTCTTCAACCTCTAACACTCCCGGCAGAGTGTTGGCAGTCCGTATCTATGGACTTCGTCTTCGGATTTCCCGAAGACGACCACAAAAACAATGGAATTCTTGTTTTTGTATACAGATTCAGCAAGATTGTACATCTTGTTGCAGTATCATAGTCGATCACGGCTCCGGGCTGTGCCCGTGTCTTTATTGACACTGTATTTAGACTCCACGGTTTACCAGTAAACTGGTTTCCGATAGAAATCCACGGTTCTTGGCGGAGTTTTGGCACTCCGTGTTCCGATCTCTCGGAACACGGCTGACTATGTCAACTTCTGATCATCCAGAGACAGATGGTCAGACGGAACGCGTAAATCGCGTCCTCGAAGAGATACTTCGAGGTTACGTCCAATCGTATCCGAATTGGAGCGAGGTTTTACCGTTGGTCGAATTCGCCCTCAACAATATGACGAGACCTAATTGATGGATCAGAAGGTCCATCGGAAAACATGCGCCCCTGGCGCTTGCAAATCGATTGCAAAAGTCAATCGCATCGCGCATCTCGATAGAGATGCGAGCACTTCCCCGGGGCGAAGGAAGGGATTAAACATCCCCTTTCATCCGTTTCGTGTTGTCGACACAACACGGACAGAGATCACCCCACGTGAGGCATGGAAGTCCTGCCTCACGAGACAACCGATTCAGTTTAAATCTTGCACCAGTTGAAGTTCGTTTTTAAACTTAATGCGAATCGCATTTGGTTTTTGAAGCCATACTTCGCGTCCAATGTCTTTGACGGTGCGAATAAACGCGTTCCAGGCTTGCATCAAGGACCTCTTATCTCGCTTGTTGTTGTCACTATATCATTAATGCTTAAGAAAAGCATCGAGATAAAAATCTTTCTCAGTGCGAAAATTCTTCGCGCTGGGATCAAGGCCATGTAGCTTTGTCGCAATAAATAAGAGATATTTATTGCGACAAAGCTACATGGCCTTGATATTGTCAGGAGTAGTCTCTCCGGACAAGCTACTGACTAGCCGTTCGGGCAAAAGTTACGGCTTCCTCTCAGGGGCAAGACGAGACATTTTATTGTCTACGCTCCCCTGACTGGTACCCACTGAAGCAGGGGTACCACAAGAGCTTTTATTACGATGGCTTACGCCATCGTCGTCACCACGCAAGGGATAAGTGCGGGTGACGCCACGGGAGACGGTGCTGGCGATGATGAATCATCTTCATCGTCGGAATAACGCATGCTATAGCGAATGCTATTAGCACGTCTACCCGATTGAAGCCCCCTCAATTAAAGGCTCAAAGTCAGCCACCTGACGACGCTCAGGTGACTGTTCCGCTCTCTTCGAGTCGGCCATCTCATCTGACTCACATTCCTATTAGACCGCCAAAGAGGGGTCGCATTCACGTGATGACTCACCGCGTGCACCCGCAACAGTTAGTGTTGCGGGAGAAGATGATACTACAACAGACGTCCTGTCTGCCGCAAGAAACAATAATGCGTCGCCCGCGGCTGCATGTACCGGAGCTGAAGGCGCCGTACTATTCGCACACCGCATGGACTCGTTAACCATGAGATAGTTTGAAACTGATGGCCCTGACCAATCAACATCGTTTTAATTAAGTGGTCTTTAAGTGACCACTCTGTTCAATGACAGTCAGAATGATTGTCATTTAAGGGGGGGTGATGTAACGGGGTGTATCATTACATGGAATTAACACTTAAAGTTGTTAATTAATACGCTATCCAAAATGTAATTAATATTTAGAGAATATTACTTTACACGGTCAGTCAGCACTGGCCGCGCGCAAAAAGAGAGACAGATAAGACTTTATTACATGTTTGTACTAGTGTATAATAAAGTAAGCATAATATAGACAGAAACAGAAGAACTTAGTTATATTAAATACAGTTTTTAATTAACCCTATTTAAAGCAAGTGCTCTAAAGAGAGTCTTCCTCTGCACGCACTAGGGTACGCGAAGTGACGTGAGGCACCACTCGCACTGAAACAGTGTGAAGTGGACTTGTACTGAAGCAGTACAAGTCAGCAGTGCCCCGTTACGATTTGGGTCTCCGGTCCCTCGGCGGGGACGCCGGAGGAGATCGCTGCTCGCGACGATCATGAAGAGCGATACCTTACGCCAAATGTAATGACGCGAAGTCAGTATCTGACGCGTTTGCGTGATCAGGCGCGTGGGGCTTCATTGACCTCAATGAGAAAGATTCCAGACGTTTTGTTTCCAAACGAATCAAAAAGCGAAATGTTCCGTTTGAGAACTAAGTCCATCGGGCCTGCCGCCTCCGCAATATTTGGAATATTAGAGAGTCTTCGGATGTGGCTCATGTTCGTTTGGAACGGTCGATTTTGCCAAGCTGAAGGCCAAAGGCCAGTTACGTTCGGCATTTATGCCACAAAACGAGGATGGCCTAGCCATCCTCGTTCAGTGCTTCGGTTGATCGTGCAACCATGGATCGAAGCCGCACTGAGGCTAAAGATTCACTCAAAAGGTACCTCAAACTCCCAAGAGTTTTCCGAAGGAGGGTTATCTAGCCAGGCTCTCCCGGAGAAGTTGCACCTCGTACTTTAGAGCATCAAATTCTCCCGTAGAGATTTGGACCCCCTCTCGCGCTTCTTGACGCGCGAGGGAATCTTTAGTTTCACGTGAAGAAACTTTTGAAACGACTCCGTTGTAAAGGCCACTCCCAATATCTGGTGAAGTGCTTTGCTCGGGTTGAGGGCTCTTTTGAGGCAATTCAAAATCGTCTTTTTGATGCTGGAACGTCAGCAACCTCGTTTGGAGGATTAGCTCGACATCCTGGTGCAAATGCAGCAGTCTAGCGGCACGGCCGTCTTTTTTCGGCGCACGTTCTACGCAGTGTGTCTGTGTGTGCTCAGACACGTAAGAACTGGAGCTCAATGATCCCTAGTGGCGGAATTTTCGTTAAAAATGCTGTCCATGCCTCTACAGCTACTTTCCGTTCTATGTCAACGATCACACGCACCCACGCGTTTCGTTAACGATACCACTACGTTGCTCAGGGCTTGGTGGGGGAGAATTAGCTGATAGGCTTGCTGATATCGGCCCTGTTACCATTCGAAAACAAATAAGCGAGTTTCTCGCGACGCGATTTTGTCTTAAGACATGTACGTGACACGATGGCTGATAGCCAATACAAACAAAAACAACAAGCGGATAGCTGCGTACACACCCAGTGTTCTACGTCGGTTTGCTTAAGCACTATCAGAACCCTTCCCATGTGGAGTTGTAGGCACTAGTGGTGCAGCAGCATGCGCCGAGGGTTCAACCCGTTGACAAGTTTTGCATGTGCGAACGTATTTGCTGACCCATTTGTACAATTGGGGCCACTAATAAATCTAGCTTACAGAGCCGTAGGTGCTTTCCTCTACCGAGATGACCACCAAGGACAGTATCGTGTGCCTGATAGAGGATTCGGTACTTCAAATCCTCATCATGAGGAAAAACGCCGCGCGAAGATCCGCAGCGTCCGTGCAATAAAGCAACAGATCGTTACCGATAGAAAATCGATGTAACCTTGCACGCAAACGTGCCGAGAATGTCGAGCCTGATTCAGTGTTCTTTAGCTCGTAGCAGAGCTACACACTGATCATCCTGGGCGTAAGTCGAACGGATTAATCTAGTATAGGCGACATTATAGTCGTTAAATGAGAGAGCTCATATTTTGGCCGGCGTGATAACGCATCAGCCAAAGCTTCTGCTTGCCAGGTATATGCTTCACCTCAAAGTTGTACTCGGCGAAAAAGGATAGCCATCGGCCCATTCTCTGTGAGAGATAAAGCGACTTAGCCGCAGTGCGTAAAGACGCGTGATCTTTATATATCACAAACGGCATAGAGCCTAGCAGATAAACTCGGAATTTGCTAAAAACATACTTTATTGCAAGTAGCTCTTTAGCATGGACTGGGTAGTTAATTTCCGCAGCTTTAAGCTGCCTAGACTCGAACGCAATTACACGTTCACGCCCATCATCACCGCTTTGTAACAGAGCATTGGCAATGGCAAAATCTGATGCGTCACAGACGACAATAAAAGGCCAACTCGAATTTTGTAGTGCCAGAATTTGGGCATGGTTAAGACTATCCTTAACTGCTTGAAAATCATTATGCTCTGTGCAAGTCCAGCACCAATCCGTAACCTTTATAAGAAGATTGGATAATGGCCTAGCTATATCAGCGTAATTCTCGCTATATATATGCAAGTTGTTGGCGAGGCCGAACCACCTGCGCAAATCCTTTTGGCTTTTAGAAATGGCCAATCTCTATGGCTTTAACCTTAGCGTGATTCGCTCTAAGGCCTCGGTTCCCAATGAAGCACACTAAGAAAGGAATTTCATCCGCGCCAAAAATGCATTTAGATGCATTGGCACACAATTTATTTGTGCGCACACACTCGAGCACTGCTCGCAAATGGTCGATATGGTTTTCTATATCCGACCGACCCTGCTCCGCACGACTATAGACAAAAAGGTCACTAAAATAAGTCTGTGTATAACCTCGATGAGGGCGGAACAGTTGCGTCACTAGACGATAAATGTTGCCGGGGCGTTAAAAGCCCTTGTAGCATAACCAACCACTCCCATAGCATACCGCTTGGGGTGCTAACCGCTGTAAGCGGGATATTGCTAGCTTGCATGAGCAGTTGATAATAATTTCGACCAAGTCACGTGCACTGAACATTATACATCCCACCATATTCTTCTGGAGAACATCCTTTCTAGGAATGAGGTGGGCTGGTATAGTGGCAGCTTTAAGCTTATTAGAAGTATGTACAATGCGCCATTTACCATTTGGTTTTTTGACACAAAATGTCGGTATAGAATGGGGAGATTTGCTCTCTCGAACCATTCCAGCCTCGTACTTAGCACGGGAGAAATAGTCAATGACGTCACATTGTTCCTTTGGTAAAGGCCACTCTCGTATGACACGGTATTTGGTTCCAGGAACCAAGTCAATTTCATGGCGGACACCTCTATCCGGAAGCAAAACAGATGGTGAATTGGTACATACCACATCTTGGATTTTCTTAATTAAGGAATAAAAAGGATCCCTGGGATTTTTAAGGATCGATGACGCACTTCGTGCACTAAGTGCAGCTTTTGTCTCATCAGGACAGCTTTGTCCAGAAGTGACGATGAATTTTACTCAATGGTTGGTCGAATGACCACCGTCTCAGAAAGTCGCCAGCCTTTACGGCTCTGCCGCACTTATCAATAAACATTTAGTCTAGCTCTAAAAAACATGTAACGAAGTTTGCCGCAAGGCTAACTTATCCCTCGATGTCACTAATTACACCATCTACAAGCGTTTGTAAATTCTCGCTCGTACCACTTCGTGAGGGTATAGACGCTTCGCGTCTCCCTTGTATTGGGGTTGAGACAATACGCCTCTGAGAGGCCAAGACATTCACATTCCCAAATTTTATAGCCTGTATTAGTTGTCTACCAGAGCTGGTAACCCATTTGACATCCGACAAGGAGTTAGGTAACTCAACTTCCTTGTCCAGCAACCATTTACGTGTCACGTTACGTGCATTAAAAGGGTTTGACCCGAAATTCCCTGGCGAATCGCCAATAGTGTCGCTAATGACACTCAGTATCGTGCCACCTCGGCCGACCACACTCGGTAAACTAAGACGTGCCACTCCACATATCTCAGGGATATTGCACCCTTGATGAATCGGCCTTAGGCCTACAATGCTTCAGCATTCAGTGAACCGTTATTACAACGAGTGTCACTCGTCGGATTAGGTGCCGTTCCACCCCAATTTTCTGAGTCTAGCTAAGAATTAATGTTTACAACATTGGATCTTATTAACTCTGACATTCCAATGTCTAAAGCACTGACAGACTCAGTCAATGATCCGCGCCAATAGCGCTTTTGTTGTCTAGCAACGGTGGGTTCATTACTCTCCGAAACTTTGCTAGGAACATTGCGCGTGGTGCCTAAGGTCTTAGACCTCCAATCGATCCATAGCTCATGGCGTTCAGGCCAGGCCATACCAAGGATGAGATCATATCTCGGACCCAAATCAAGGACGAGACAGCGTTCCATACTGTCAAAGTCCAGAAACTTTATGCCTAAGTTCAATGGAACTTCGGGAACAGTGACCGAGCCAGTCGCTAAGCGAATAGTAATTGTATCACTTCCATGCGCATTAAGCGCTTCAACGAACTGTTGACTTCCTTCACGGGAAAGGCGTCGAGCATAATTGCAAGATGCTCCTGAGTCAATTAAAATTGACCACGGCTTATCAAAGCCCTTTACAGTCGCTTGGGCGACTAGCAAGCCAGGCTTGTACTCTCGCCCCGTGCCATTGAGCACCGAGCTAATTGGGGCTAGGTTCTGTTTATTCTCGCCTCCTTGAGATTCAACAGAGCCTTGGTCTTCCCCAGTAGGGGCATCCCGCGCCTACTGGGTATCGACGTTTTCCCGCACCGTACCAGATCTCTGGTATAGGTCGGAGTAGGAGCTCTTTCGAGCTTTACGCGAATTTCGAAGAGGGCAGGCAGGACGTAAATGTTTCGTGCTTCCGCACATATAACATCTACGGATATTCCTATGCTGTTCCACAGCTTGAAGCGCCTCTTCTCCTTCCTCAACGAGGCTTAGACCCATGGGTTCTGGTCTATTAGACGGTACCCATGTTGTGATAGGGTAACACAGCAACTCACGGAGGAACTCCTAAACCGTTATATATCGAGATCTTTTAGCAGTCTTACTACAGTTACAATTCAGGCTAAATGCTACTAATTTAGTACGACTAAATATCAATACTCCGTACTTGAGGTGCCGCCACGTGTCAATCGTACCTAGCTGAGTCATAACGGTAACCCAGATTAATTCCCTGTTGTACTGACACACATCTCGACTATTTGACATATTCAAAATATCCTTAGTGTGTCAGCATACCAGTCACATGTGACCCCGCTTCACCCTCCCACACCAAATAGGAATCACCGTTTGCTGGGCGGGGAAACCTTAAGGGATGTGACACGACGAGTCTGCCACGATGGCACCCACACACGCAGAACCACCGCAGCGACTACAATGACGAATTACACAAGACCCCCAAGGGCACTCGCAGACCACAACGCCATCGACTGATGCAGTCGCCACAACTACAGACGTCACGACGCCCACCGGGTACGCCGAAGAAACATCACTTGAGCTGTCAAACACCGTGCGTGATGACCCACCGGATACTACAAAATCATCTCAACGAGAAGCAGCTCACCAGGACGCAAGCATCTCGGATGCAAAAGATCGTGAGCGAAACAACCTGCTCTGCAAGCTGTGTTGCTGAGCTTCACGCAACGTGCTGCTGAGACACCACCCGAATAAGAATCCACGTGCTGTGTCAGCTCTGCGAACTGCCGCGCTACGCCGCAAGCAGCAAGAGCGTGCACAACTGTGCTCGCGAGTTCGACACATCACCGTCATCCGCGAGATTCAACGACGTTCACCATACCCCTGGGACGATCACTGCCGACACGTCTTTTGACGACGTCTCAATGAGACCCACAAGTTCGAGCCATACCGGCGAACAAGCACCTCCACTGTGTCCATCAGACCCCCAAGGAGACCACAAGCGTCGTCGTGACACTTGCGTCCCACGAAGGATGGACCAGCTGGTTGCAGTGAAGGTTTGGCCCGTGGCCGACTACGCGGAATACCTTAAACGATGCCGAGAGCGAGGAAGACCTGTGGAGCAGGTCGACGAATGCCCACTCGTCCTTGGCGACGACACTGACGTCGACCGAAAGGCTTCCAAAGCCAATTTTGCCAGTGGCTTACCGCCTTGGGATATCCCATCCCCGAATTCTTCAACTCGCCGCATCGGCTCGACTGGTTGGCGCTTCGACGTCTTCGATTTCACATGGCCAAGGTGGTTGCTGATCGGCGGTGGGATGTCGATTGTCGTATCGACCGAAACAGTCCCACCCCGACGCTCGTTCCCTAAAAGTCATCATCAGAATCCAGAAGGGGAAACCATCTCAGGACATCGACCTGAAGAGCCTTCTAGGCCCGGTTAGCGCGGACCGATTGGGTGGCAACGCCTATAAGCGTTCACGAGGCGCAGTCCTCCACGAGGCGGTCTTCCGGTTTCACGTATTATGGGCCTTCCTGTAGCCACATCAATTTACCCGGAACTCCTACCGTCCCGCCTTACGGCGATGTCCAACCAAATCTTCCAGATGGAAGTATCGCTCCCTGTCGTGACCCAACAAGGGTTAGGTAGAACGGATCATACTCCCATGGTTCATCGCGTTCGTCCGGGGACGACCCCCAAATGTTTTCTATTCGGCGTATCATGTGCCTCATAGAGGATTTGGTGACGTTAGTCTTCATCGTTAGGGACGACCACGCGTGTTTCATCTTCCGGATTCACACTGTATAACAGGATTCCATCGGTCAGACTATACTGATGGAGATGTGCCTGCTGGCGCTTCGTCAACTTGACGGCTATCAAAGAGGCGCTCAACGACTCTACAACTTCTAAAAAATCCGGGATTTGAACATACGCTTTGCGTATAAGCCGGAACACTGACTATTCAAGGTGCACAACGTGTGCCAGTTCGTAATCAGGACGTCTCGACAGGGCGTCCGCTAGCATATTTGCTTTTCTGGCTTGTCAGCCACCGTAAAGTTGTATTTCAGACAGAATGACAACCATCGCGCCATGCGCTGTGACAAATGAGGCGACTCAGTCGCCGTCCTCAATTAAACATGGTCTATATAGACGACAAAGGGTTTGCTGACCAGCAGGTGGGCCCGAAACGTGACAAGGGCGTACTTCACTGCGAGAAGTTCCTTGTCGTGCACTGGATACTTCTTCTCAGCGGCCTTAAGCTGTCGCGATTAAAACGACATTACACGTTCATTACCATCAACATCCAGCTGCAACAGAGCACAGTTAATGGCATAGTCTGGTGCATCACACACCACACTAAATGGACGATCCTCGTCCGGCAACGCCAATCTTGGTGCCGACTGTAGGCTCAACTTAATCGCTTCAAAAGCTTATTGATCCTCCTCAATCCACAACCAGACCACGTCGTTCTTCAGCAAGTTGGTCAATGGCCTGGCCACATTAGCGTAATGTTCGCTGTACTTGTGCAAATAGTTCGCTAGACCCAACCACTTGCGTGATATCTTCTGGGATGACGGCGTTGGCCATTGTGCAATTGCACGAATCTTCTCTGGATCAGCACGATTTCCACCCTTCCCAATGAAACATCCCAAAAAGGGAATCTTTTCTGCCCCACAGAGGCGCTTGTTGATGTCCACAAAACGTCGATTCTCGCGCATACACATCAACACCGCTCGAAGGTGCTCGATATGCAGCTGAACATCCGTTTTACCCCCTTCAGCCTTGCTGTAAACGAATATATTATCGAAATACGTCTGCGCGAAGTGCCGCATCGGCCGAAAGAGTTGCGTAACCAGCCTATTAAACGTAGCTGGTGCGTTGGAAAGTCCCTGGGGCATGGCCAACCATTCCCACATCATCCCACTGGGAGTACTCACTGCTGTAAGAGAAAAACCTTATTCCCTCATGAGTAGTTAATAATAGCCGTCGACCATGTCGAGCGCGCTAAAAATACGCATCCGGTCGCGCTGTTCTGCAACAGATCCTTCCGAAGAATTGGCTTAGATGCCGGAATTCGACCGCATTCAGCTTGTTAAAAGCATAAACCATGCGCCGTTTCCCATTGGGTTTACGCACATAAAACGTTGGCAACGAGTGTGGCGACTTCGACTCTGGGGACTAAGCCTGCT
Source organism: Bremia lactucae (assembly GCF_004359215.1). Lineage (NCBI taxonomy): Eukaryota > Oomycota > Peronosporomycetes > Peronosporales > Peronosporaceae > Bremia > Bremia lactucae. The sequence continues at coordinate 14,226,103 of NC_090610.1, forward strand.
GCGTGCTTTTTCGCAAAGAATGCGTCAATAGCGTCCTTTTGCTCCTTGGGCAGTGGCCATTGGCGCGTCGTACACTACTTTGTACCCGGCTCCAGATCAATCTCGTGGCATACACACCATTCCGGAGGTAACACCGAGGGAGGGTCTCCGAGACCACATCCGCAAACTCCTTCAGCAGAGGATAAAATGGATCCTTGGGTATTTCATGATGGCCGAGCCGTACCTCTTCTGACAATTAGCCTTGCTCTCCTTGGCCAACACCTCCGGGTATATGACAGAAGAGATGTTCAGCTCCATAGACGTCGCTTCGCGACGTATGAGGACCACATCTTCTAGCGAACCCTCCTTGAGGTCCGCTAGAAATTCCCTGTTGGATATCTCCTCAAGCTCGAACAATTCTTCGACCTTACGAAGCGGTACCACTACAATCGCGTTCATGTCATGTCGATCCGCGACTATAAGCTTCTATTCAGGAGCTGAACTAGCCCCCTCTTGTGCGTTTTGCCGTGCTTTTACGCCTTTCAGTGCGAAGACTGAGCCAGTCTCACCACCTTGTACGCTCTGTCCAACAACTACGATTTCCTGCGACAAAGTGAACCCATCTTTGATACGTGCGCTTCTCTTAGCGACTGCGTCTTCCTGGGTGGAGACTGACCCAGCCCCACCCCTCTTTACGCGTCGTCCAACGACTGCAATTTCCTATGAAGGAGTGAACGCAACTTCTTCACGTGCGCGTCGCTCAACGACTGCGTCTTCCTGGGTGGAGACTAACCCAGCCAGCATCATCACCCTTTACGCGTCGTCCAACGACTGCGATTTCCTGCGAAAAAGTGAGCTCATCTTCTTCACGTGCGCGTTGCTCAACGACAGCGTTTATCTGAACGGTAGTGGCGACAGCATTACCGCATGCGCAACTCCCCACGGTTACGTCTCCTGTGAAGGAGGAAACGCATCTCCTTCTCTAACGTGTCGCCGAGCGACATTGCCTTCTTGAGCAATGGTGACTGCAGGACTATCATGTGCCCAACCGCCCACGGTTGCGACTTCCGATGAAAGAGGCAACCCGACTCCTTTATTTGCGCGTCGTACAGCGACAGCGACTTCCTGAGCAGTAGTGACCGCGGCACTGCCGCTTGTGCAACGACCCTCGATCGTGACTTCCTCTGTGGAGGCTGACTCAGCTTCAACACCTACTAAGGCCCCAATTGATACTCTACGACCTTCTTCATGCACCACTCCGTCAAGCCGGCATAGAGGCGTTTCGAGCGTGGATGCGATGTTTGCGCACAAATCCATCGCGTGACGCGGAGGGGGCATTACCCACCAGGGCTCGTTCCACGAGTGGTTTGAAAAGAGCACACACAGTGAGACTATGCTAGTCGATCCATGGCTCATGCTCATAAGCCATGGCATTCCAAGGATGACATCATACCGATCATCCGTATCCAAGACAATGAACAGTTCTTCAAAGTCAAACTCATCAAATGTGCTTATAAAGGTTAACAAAACCTTACGAGTCGATGCGATCAATCCTGTCGCTAGGCGAACAGACACCTTGCTATTGCTCTTCAAATCTTCAATAGCCTTGGCGTACAACGCTTGATTCTTCTCCACAGTGGCCTTAGTCGCGAAGTTGTATGACGCGCTCGAGTAAATCAAGACGATAGTGGGGTCTTCGTACTTCTTCACCTTAGTGGTAACTACCACCAAGTTTGACCGCACAGCGGCCACAGACAAACACAACAGTGTTGTCCACAGGACTTGTTCTCCAGGAAGAGGAGGAGGCAACCTTACACCTTTCTTCAGAGCGAGTGACCTCCTAATAGGACGTTCCGTGCCTACTGGGAGAATTCGTTTCCCGACTCTACAACGCTCACTGCATTCAAAGTTTGCTTCTTCGAAGCAGGCTTGCCATGGACTATCTTTCTTTCATGGGTTCTTGTGGAGATTTTGCGATATTCTCAAGCGCATTACAGCCCAAACAGCGACCACCAGCCCTCGAATTTCCCCAGCGCGGACGCGCCCATTCGACCGATGACATCTCCATGGGGTTGGGGCCTTCGGCGAATTCCGTCGACCCAACGTGGCCCTGGGCCGATCTCGTGCAGTGGTCTTCCAATAAAGCTACGTGCACAGCTTCGTCGAACGTAGTCTCCTGGCGGCGAAAGAGTTTAGTGTGAACAGGACCGACTCGAACACCGTCCAGTCCAACCGTGACCTTTACTTCTTCCGACAACGGAGCCGCGGCCATGGCGGCCTCCAAATTTTGGAGCTCGGTGACATAGTCCTGTAAAGACCGATCTCCTTGCTTGCTCCGCAAGGACAATGACCGATGACGGTAGGCCACGTTGGCGATCACAATTGTCGTTCGCATCTCCTGAGCCATAAACTCCCACGAGACAAAATATCCCGGAGTAGACGTCTCCTTGGCCATAGCCCACGCCCTTGCCTGACCTCCCAGGTTCGAAAGGGCAAAGGCCACTGAGACCTCGCGTCGCGAATCTGGCCTGTGCTCAGCGCAATCTCGATTTACGGATCCAGAAGACCAAGCTATCCGCTTCCTTCCGGTCGAACGTGATAACGCGGATCTTTACAGGCGTCGACATATCTGGACGCGGCGTATTCGAGGCCGGCGCCGAAGAGGCGCCTTGTGCCTCAGCTCTCACTGCCGTACATGCGGCATCTCGCGCCGCCTTTCTCACATGAGCAATGAGAGAGGACTCGTAGCGCTCAACTCGATCTCTTTGTTGGTCGGCAGTCAGGGAAGGGACCCGACAAAAGTCCCTTCGCCTAACAGGCTGACCATCATTTCAAGCGTCGCCCAATGGGCATCGGAAAGGTGAGGATAGTCCCGCCTAAAAGGCATTTAGTCTTCAGTGTCAATCATCCTGAGTAACATCCAAAATTGTTTAAGTTTTGGCCGCGGGATTGACTACAAGTGCCTCTAGGTATGACAGGGTCACACAGCAACTCACAGAGGAAGTTCTTAACCGTTATATATTGAGATTTCTAGCAGTCTAACTACAGTATTAAATCAGGCTACTAAATGCTACTTATTTAGTACTACTAAATATCAATACTCCGTGCTTGAAGTGCCGACACATGTCATTCGTACCTAGCTGAGTCATAGTGGTAACCCAGCTTAATTCCCTGATGTACTGACACACATCCCGATTATGTGACATATTCAAAATATCCTTAGTGTGTCAGTACACCACCCCCTTACACATGTGCTCGAAGAGCTTGTACGGTAAACAGGCGTGCTAACACGAGCAGACTTAAAGTCGAACTCAGCGAGTAGCGCTATGGCAACTGCCTCTTCGAAAGTAGCAGGATGGGATCGGAATAATTCCGTCCGGGCAACGCCCTCGTTGAAAATAAAGATTGTTACAACAATTACTTCTTGCACCGGGTCTTAATGCAAGATTCAATGAGAATTCTCAACTCCTGGACATAGTCCCCTAGAATTCGTTTACCATGTCGATTCGCTATGGGCCGTGATCGCATGCGAAAAGCCTGATCAGGCGGTGCAAACATGCTGGTCATTTGCTGTTTCAGTGAATTTCCTGGGGGAAAAGCGTTGTTTATGGACGTGCTGCACGAGAGTGCCCGCTCCATGGCTCTACCTCCAAGTTTGGAAATGGCCATAGACACCTCTTGCCGTTCTGTTAAGAACAAGGCAGAGTCAATGGACATCTGCATCTGCTTAATCCAAAAAGGGAAGGTTTTCTTCCTCTTTTCCTTAAACTGTCTTTACACTGACAACTAGAGGGCGAGCCTTAGGCTTCGAATCAGGTACAGAGGTGTAATATATGCCGCAAGGCGATCCTGAACCTGTCCGATCAGGAAGAATTCATATCGCATGAAAGCTTCAAGCCTTGATGCAGGACCTCTGGTCCCTAAGAAATAATGAACACGATCTGTTCAAGCCCAAACAAAGTTTTGAGCTTGTCATGCGCTGTGCATTGCGCCTCTGAATGTTCCGGAAACTCTTTTATCTCAGTAAAGTCTTAGCCTTATTAAGACTCAGGCGTAGATTGACTACGAGTGCTACCAGGTGTAGCGGAGCTGCCTCGCTCCTTAAGTCAGGGGTAGACTTATAGACTCAAAGACTTTCTTAGTTCTATAGCACTAATGGGTTTATCAACTCAGGGAGTCGTACAAGCTATGAAAGCTTAGTGAAATCTTGTTTAAGGGATTCAGGAGTTCGTAGAACCAAGTGGCAACTAGTGCCCAAGAGTTCGTACCTTACAAAGGCTTCTATCTCTCACAGATCAATGCGCAAGCCTTAGGAAGGCAATAGACGCCTCAAGATCAAAAATGGAACTGCACTTTTTTTAATTTTTTTAATTTGAATATTAAAATTTTGACCCTAGCTAATTTAATAATAAATTTGGCTGCCAGATTTATATCTGGCGATGACCACATTTGTTACCCATAATTAATGGGATTTTGGTAATTAACTATTTCAAAATAGGTAAAAGGGTATTGTACCCATAAAGTAAGTGCACCACAACAAAGGTTTACCATCCGATGTGTGCCCGATTTCAGGGCACCTTTCACTAGACCTCATCAGTTCTAATTGACTTTACACTGATTTCAGTGTAGGTCAGGTGCCCCGAAGTTTTACCTACACGAAGGTACAGAGAAAAGTTTCTTATGAAGCTAAGGGTCTTTAGCTTAAAGGTCTAGACTAAGGCTTTAGAATAGATAAAAGTAAAACTGTGTAAATATTTTCAGTTTCCTACGTAACGATCTACTATCTACTACTGAACTTATTTTATTATTAACTAAGTATGGCGCCTCCTTGCTCACCCCACAATCGTGTCTATTAACGATTGGCGCGGTTGATTAAGCCTTAAAACAGCCAATCAATAGAGCTTATGTCTCATTGCATCAATATTACTAAATTTGGTAATTTTGAACTTCTTTAAGTCAAAATTAACAAAGATAATAATTTTGTTCTTCTTGTTTTATTTTCCTCTCATAGGAATAATACTTATTATTCCCATTATAGGAAGTAATCCTTATGTAACGGGACACTTCCTTACATCACATCACCCTTAACCAACAGTCACTATAGTGACTGATGTAGGACAAAAAGCATTTTTTTTTAAAGAATATAAGGATAGGGTGGATTCGAACCCACGGTATTTACATACTTCAGTATTCAAGAGCTTACTTTCTACACCTATTTCGCGTAATTAATTGTGTAATTTTAATAACACAGTAACTTTAAACCCATGTTATCTTTATATATAAACGATTTAATTTTTTTAAAATATAATAATTATATTTAATCAGAATACCGATTTTATTTGCAATATTGATTTTGACCAAAATTAAAATGACGACTAATAATCTGTGCGCGTGGCCGTGAGGCCGCAAAGCTGAAAACTGCACGGATCAGTGCAGCTATTGGTAATGCAAATGTTTCAATAGACGCTTATGTGTCTACTGCGGAAAAAACGTAACCTCCTACTCTCATTGGTAGTTACTGGAACATGTTAATGACATTGCAGGTGCTTGAGACAAGTCACCTGCTTCACCAAGTAGGTGACTGGTCCAAGTCACCGGCATCGCCCGACTCAGTGGCTACTGAAAAGGCCGCCGGATCACTAGGGGCGGAGTCCGTTAGACCTTAGGTGGTGGGGAGTCATCTTCAGATTACTCCGTGGGTGATGACCACTGAGAGTCCTCCGATAGGGATCTTTGAGGGAACATACTTCCTTAGGAGCACCATCAGCAGCACTCTTCCCTTCGCGACCACTTAGTTCCTGGTGACGCATACTAACGTTGGTGACGTTAGTATGCGTCACCAGGAACATTAATACTAATGTTAATGCTAACGTTGGTGACGTTAGTATGCGTCACCAGGAACTAAGTGGTCGCGAAGGGACGAGTGCTGCTGGTAGTGCTCCTAAGGAAGCATATTCCGTCAAAGATCTCTATTGGAGGACTTTCATCTTACGAGTTGCGTCAAGGAATTGAGTACCTCGAATCCTTTTACGAGCGCGGGAAGCGCTCGTTCTCCGATGGACCCTCTGTCGAAGAGGGTAGGTCACTCTTTGAGTCTAAAAGTCTTCCTCTGACTTTAGGAGCGAGGTAGCTCCGCTATAGATTCTTTTTAATACTGGCAAGGAAATCAGCAAGCAATATTGCGCCAACAAAATCTGCATTTTAGACTGCACATTCAAGACGAACCGTTTTAACTTGCCAATGTTGCATGGTGTAGGGATTTCATCAAGCAATGAATCCTTCATCCTATTTATTGTTACTTGACGAGAGAAACATATCAGAATTACACATGGGAATTAAATTCCTTTCAGTCCATTTTTCATTTAGCTGAAACCTTTATGTATCTCACGGATCAGGAGCTTGCGCTCATGAACGCCCTTTGGACTGTATTCTCCGGAAGCCCATAATTTAATGTGTAGACGGCACATCTGGACTAATTTGGCATTTATAAAACAATCGGAACATTTCGGTGGGGAAAACCTGGGACACGTTTTCATCAGATTGGAGCAAACTAATGGACTCACCAAATTTGGAGGATTACAGAACGAATCTAGAAAAAATGCGTGATTTATACTCACCACGGATTATGCACTATCCTGAACAAATATGGTTAGCGTACAAAAAGAAGTTTGGTGTTGGTAGTTTTTATTTTTATTAATCTGCTATCCTAACAAACTTTTAATCCATACTATGTAGTTTCTTTCTGTGTGCACCAATCATGCAAAGCACTTCGGTCAAACTTTTAGCTCGCGAGCAGAAGGGATGAACGCAACATTAAGAAATACATCGGTAAAAATCGAAGGACTTGTTGTCTGCTTACAACTGGATTGTGCTTTCTTGTGCAAATCAATTCAACACAATTCAGAATACCAATGCAATTCAATTCATCTGCGTGGACACAATAACATTTGGAAATCCAATGTGGCATGAGGTCCAAAGAGAGACATCAAAGCATTCATCCGCAAACAGTATCAAATAACCCGCAACAGCAGCAATAGCAGAATACGAAGAACCACTTGCACCGGTGTACATCAGTAGACCCTACGCATACCATGTGAGCTTATTTTTTATCAGCTAATTCAACGCAACACACAACTTGCACAAGAAGACTTTGAGTCACATTGGTGGCTAAAGCAGGAAACCCTCATCAATCCATCATTGCCAATCTACAACATTAATCAAGAAAGACAAGAAATTTTTGAGATGCTAACTCTGGAGCTACCTCATCGGCAACATCACATTTACACTTCGATTCGTGAACAACTAAATACAAACAAATCAATTCAAGATCCTCCAACAATCAGGGGAAGAGGCAGGCCATCAGGTTAGCGCAATCATTCAACGCAAAGAGACCTTTCAGTTTTTGAGTACGTCCATGCAGAAAATCAAACTCGGATATCCAATCCACAAACTCGAATATCTAATCCATAAACCCGTCACCTTCCCAGGTGCCGTATTTTTCAAGCAACAGGACATAATGCCCGGGGTTGCAGGTTGCGTCCTGCATCGATTTCCACCTTCAATCAATCAGGTAATTTATTTACTAATTTCAATGATATTCAAAAAAAAACATTTTGCTATTTCCCCTTTTGCGTTTTCGTTTTGAAAAAATAGACATGAGAGAACAATACAATTGTGGTGTCATGTCGTGCAATTTCAGCGCCGCCATTGGAACTAAAGGGGTCCGGGCATAGGTATATATTTCGATCGCTGCCTGTAGTCCTAGAGGACATCCCGGGTGCTGTGTAAGCTATAGCGCCTGCGGAAATAGTGTAGTTAGTTTCGAAAGTGCATTGACGGTAGAGTTTGATGAGGCTAGTCGTGCGTGGAGATTTTCTAAGTTGCTGATCGTGCACGGAGATTCTGACGTTGATATTTAATGAAATGTGATGGGTTGTAATTATGACATCTGGTTGGCTAAAAAATGGATGGGGTGAGTTTAGGAAAAACCGAGGGTGAGTTTAGGAATTGTAACGGGGCACTGCCGACTTGTACTGCTTCAGTACACGTCCACTTCGCACTTCTCTTTAAAGCACTTGCTTTAAAGAGGGTTAAAAGATAACTGTATTTAATGTAATTAAGTTCTTGTGGTCTTCTATCTATTTATACTAACTTAATTTTATACTAATTGTAACGGGGTGTATCGTTGCATGAAATTAACACTTAAAGGTTGTTAATAAATATATTATCTAAAAGGTAGATAATGTTTGGAGGATATTATTTTAACTAGTAATGATCAGAAAATCTTATCCATAAATAGGTATAGGCCATTATATCTATTTATCCCGCAGACTAATCAACTGTAGATGTAAACAAAAGAGAGAGACAGCTAAGATAAGATAAGATAAGATTGCATGTTTAGTATTAGTTTATAATTAAGTTAGAGTTAACAGATAGAAAGAAGATATACTTAATTGTATTAATGCAGTTTTCATTTTACCCTCTTTAAGCTAGTTACCTTAAAGAGAAGTCTTCCTTTGCACGTACTAGTGTACGTGAAATAACGTAAGGCACCACTCGCAGCTGAAGCAGTGCGAAGTGGACTTGTACTGAAGCAGTACAAGTCGTAGTGCCCCATTACACCTGGTAGCACTTTGTAGAACGTCCAAGGACCACATTTCTTCATCTAACATGGTCTTGTTAGATGATAGTGGGAATACGCATCATGTTTCCCGTGAAAGCTACTCCTTTCTAAGTGACATAGGAAGCAGTGCGGTCGAACGAATCATTCGACCGTAGGAAACGATGCAATATTGGCAATGCTGTCCAATTTGGACAGAGATGCCCTCCATTCAGCCATCGCCAAGTTCATACAACATGAACTTGACGAGATGAAGGAGAAGGCAGCCTTGCTGAATCAGCAAGGCTCTCAACAGGCAGAACTGTTGAGGTTACAACAGGTACACCCCCCTGTATCTGGGATGACGCAAACGCGTCGTCCCGAAACCTTAAAGATTGACATCTCTAAGTATAGGGGGGTCGAGGAAGATTCCCTTTTGAGATGGTTTGTCGAGTTGGACGATGCCATAAGGGCACGTCACATTGTCGACGAGCAAATGCAAGTCGCATTCGCTCAATCAAATTTGGCAGGTCGTGCCAAAACTTGGGCATTGGGCCTTAAGTGGCGCGACCCATACGTCTTTGGGTCGCTAGAGGCTTTTAAA
>NC_090610.1:14239651-14245510 GCF_004359215.1 Bremia lactucae
TTAACAACGACGCGAGTGATGTCGATGTCGAAGAAATCGACATCGAAGATGAGAATGATCTCATGGCAGTACGCACAAAGCGTACTGAAAAAGACAAAACAAATGAGTTAGCAGAAGAGTTTCTGCTAACTCGAGAATCAATAATCCGTTTCGTTCAGGATTCCATTGCTAACGCAGTGGACCGACAAAAACGGAATGCAGACAAACATGGAAGAGCAAATGTTCATTCATTTAAAGTTAATGATCTAGTGCTACTCTCTACGGTAATGTTACCTAAGCGATTAGTCACTAGTGTGGGTAGCATTGATTACTACCCAAGTACATTGGTCCTTTCCGTGTACTGCATCGCAGAGGCAATGCGTACACAATAGCATTGCCACGAAGGATGCGAACGTATCCTACGTTTTACGCTGGTCGGCTCCGCCCGTACCATCAGTACGCGGCTTCTTCCGAGGACGGATTTGACCACCCTTTTCAAGAATCCCCAAAAGATTTTTGTGATCGCGAACCAAGTTCTCATGTTGAACCTGAAGTTTCTCATGCCGGTTCCGAATATCCTCGAAACTACGATGAGCTGACGACAGCTCATCGCGAACAGCATGATACTTCCGCTCGTACTCCAACATGGAGTACGCACTCTTCGAACGGTCTTCCAACCGCTCGATATCGTGAGCCTGCACCGTCTGCTCCAACGAGCGACGCTTGCCGCGATCGTGTTCAAGTCCCTCCTCCAAATCATGGAGGATTCGTAGTCGACCTCCAAAAAGGGGTCGTATTCACGTGGTGAGTCACCACGTGCACCCGCAACATCTAGTGTTGCGCGAGTGGAAGATACTACGGCAGACATTCCGTCTGCCGTAAGAGATAACAGTGCGTCACCCGCGGCTGCACGAACCGCAGCCGAAGGCGCAGCACTATCAACACCCCGCATGAGTTTGTTCTTCATGCGATGGAATTTAAAATGATGGTTCTGACCAATCAACATCGTTTTTTAAATAAAGTGGTCACATAGTGACCACTTCATTCAATGACAGTCAGAGTGATTGTCGTTTAAGGGTGGGGTGATGTAACGGGTGTATCGTTACATGAAATTAACACTTAAAGGTTGTTAATAAATATATTATCTAGAAGGTGGATAATGTTTAATGGATATTATTTTAACTAGTAATGATCAGAAAATCTTATCCATAAATAGGTGTAGGCCAATATATCTATCTATCCCGCAGACTAATGAACTGTAGATGTAAACAAAAGAGAGAGACAGCTAAGATAAGATAAGATAAGATTGCATGTTGAGCATTAGTTTATAATTAAGTTAGAGTTAACAGATAGAAAGAAGAGATACTTAATTATATTAATACAGTTTTCATTTTACCCTCTTTATGCTAGTTACCTTAAAGATAAGTCTTCCTCTGCACGTACTAGTGTACGTGAAATAACGTAAGGCACCACTCGCAGCAGAAGCAGTGCGAAGTGGACTTGTACTGAAGCAGTACAAGTCGTAGTGCCCCGTTACACTAATACTAAACATGTAACAAAAGTCTTATCTATCAATCTATCTCTTTGCGCGCGTCCAGCGCTGACTGGACCGCGGAGCAAGTAGATACAATGGTCTATATCTGCTAATGGATAAGCTTTCCGAATTTTACTACGTAAAGTAATTCTCCAAAAATTATCTACCTTTTAGATAATGTATTAATTAACAACCTTTAAGTATTAATTTCATGTAACGATGCACCCCGTTACAGAATTCCCTTAATGTACAAGAGCATGTTTATCGCAAAAGACATTACTATTGGTGGTTGGTAAGTTGTAAAAGTAGTTTGTAAATGAAACATGAAATTTAAATAGAACTGACTACAAGAACAATTTTCTGATGCCTCATTAGGTTAATCTCTTATTTTGCTCAACATGTATCACCATTCCTTGATGTTCTTCCACTTGTAACTCCGTTGCTTAATGAACAACGTATGCTCTATCAAATAATGCAGTGCATGTGCTATGATAGAGGCATGAGTTTGATTGATTTGATACCACTTGAACTACTTTTACAAGTCGAAATGTTGTCGAAAGTAGCACAACATCACGTTTAAAACTTTTTACATGGGTTTGATTTGAGAATAGTAGCTTATGTTTAAACACAATTTCTAACCATTGCTGCTAAACACCATTCATTGTAGTCTATAAAGAAAATTGGCATGCATTTAGATTTGCAGCACCCCTTTTTGTCTGAAAAACAAAATACCAGCAGCCGTAATTAATACGAAGACGACCACACAGGTTATTGCAACACCCCAAAACCACCCCCAAGCATCCTCGACACCTGATAAAAGATTCATACCAAACACTCCAGCAAGCAGTGTACCCACTGAAAGACTGATCGCGACTAGCGAGAACACGAGGTCTACTCGAAGCAAGTAGTTTCGCATCGAGTCGAGTTTCAGCATCACAAGACTTTCTGTGTTCGTAATGCGGTGCTGCATTAGGTCCGCTTTCGTTCGCGTGGAGAATATATCTTGTAAATAGTTCTCAATCAGCACCTCAGCTTCCTCTGAGTCAAAGCTGTATAGATCTGTGAGAAGATCAGGCTCTTCGTGAAGCTTTGATAGATACAATAAGCGCAGATCTTCTTCATTATCAAGCAGCTCCATCAGAACACGGCGAACTCCATCAACTTGTGATTCAAACTCATTCATGGAGTTTTTAATTTCGCGTAGAGTCTCTAGCTCACGGGAGTGCAAATTTCCTTGCACTAGCCGATCCAATACAGAAATCACAACAGGGTAGAGCTTTTCGTAGTCTGCTTGGAAGTACCGCGCTAGTGTCGAAAGCAGAGCTTCGATAGCCCTAATTCATAAATTCATAGACATCTCTATAATTTAGTATTTCGTCAAAGTTTACGGCAAAACGCCATTATAAGCTGAACATACTTAAACTCGTATGGATCCTCTGCATTTTCCCGAGCAGTCTCACGAAATTGATTTTTTAAAATAGACAGCAGGCTGTCTGCTCCGTCAGGTACATATACGAGACAGCCATCTCTCATCACAATCGCACGAAGTGGGTCTACGAATCGCAGCAGCGGTCAGTAAAAACGCAGACAACACTTTAATGCTACCTCTTACCAGCACTCATTAGAATAGCCTGCTTTCGGATAATAATTGCGGGCTCATTTGAAACTGAAAACGCATTTTCCATCCGTCGAATGTCTCGTGCATGTACCCGCTAAAATAAAAAGAGTCACTTTATCAATTATCATCTCGTCTAGACGTGTAGTTTATAAATACCTGAACATCACAAATTGTAGCGAAGTTAGGCCCATCCATTCCAATGCCGTCCCCGCGCATCATGCTCAAGGTAGGTCGCCGACTTTTGGCCCCTCGACTGCCTAAGCGTCGCAGCTGCAGTCCAGCGTCATCTTCGGCCTCGGTATATTCCTGTCGCTCCTCCTGCTCGCTAATAGCAGCCTGATGGGTCATTCGGAGTACATCAAGTCGGCTAAGTTCTTTTAATTCCGAGTCGCCTTTGCGGTCGAAGAAAAGCACCAGGACGCGACCATTTCTGGAGCCCGGGTCGAATTGGCATGCGAAGCGCTTTTGAGGACTAGCTTCAGGCGAGCTGACACTGCTCATTTCTGTCGGATACGATAGGCGCAGGTCATTGCGATGGTAATCTGTTCTGGGACTGCGTACTTCCATCGCCGTCAATCGCATCAATTTTCCTTTGACCGACCGACCCTATTCCATGTTAAAAATAGGATACGGTCTCATTTTCTTGAGACTTGTGGTTTTCAAGCAAAGTTTGATTAATAAATAAAATAAAATCGCTCTCCTGATTTTATTTAACAAGCGAACTTTGCTTGACCAATTGCTGATTCAGTTATTCCTGAATTATCTCCGTCGAATATTGCATTGAGTTGATTTTTCAAGCTTCAATTATTAAATCTGGCGTGAAGAATTGGGTCGCGTTAAAGCAAACATAGTTGCGAGACAACAAAATGTTAGCTTGCAAAAGTGTACCGGGCTAAAGTTGGCCTATCTTACACAAACCCGTTAAGTGCACTTGGTGTACTTAACGAGAAGAATGTAAGCCATTTTGCCATTCTAGGCGAGAGGTGCGGTGAGTTTATTGCGGTCCGCAGTGATGCGTGCTCCGTATAAACCACAAATGGCTCGATGCCCAATACGTGCACACGAAACTTGACAAGACCATACTTTATTGAAAGAAGCTCTTTGTTATGCACAGGGTATTTCAGTCCGCGGCTTTTAAAAGCCGGGACTGGTAAGAGATGACGCTGTCAACGCTGTCGTTATCCTTCTGCATGAGCGCGCTGCCGATTGCAAAATTACTTGCATCGCAGACGTCGCTAAAGGGCTTATCCGCCACTAGTGGCGTACTGCTGACGGTGCAGACTTAATGCGCTGACACTGTTCAAAGAGCGAATATAGTTGGCCACCCATCTATATAGGTGTGGCCACCTAAATTCCGCTAACACTCGCAAGAATGTCTTTTCACGACCCAGATGCCCACTAGATGGCGCATCATGGAGCTCGTGAAGGATCATCAGGTTGAGATCTGTATCGTGAGGCACATATATTCTCAATGGATCACGAGGTGACAGCTGATGCCATAATAGGTCATCGCTGTAGCTAAAGCGATTAAGCTTAGCTTTCAGGTGCGAAGGAAGGGTTACCTTTTGTCCACCAAAGTGATCCAACAGCAGGCGACAATGGTCGTCCTGACTGAAGCTCTCTTATATTTCAGAGGCTAATGAGCTCGTCACGTGGTATGATTTCATGGCTGCCAACGTTGACGAATGAAATTGTGCTTTAGCACTAGACACACTTTCCTGGTGTCTTACCTTGAAGTCTGGTCTGCGCGATAAAGCGTCAGCCAAGAGATTCGACTTACCAGGCTTGTATTCAACTTTGAAATTAATTCAGAGAAGAATGTAAGCCATCTTGTCATTCTAGGCGAGAGGTGCGGTGAGTTTATTGCGGTCCGCAGTGATGCGTGATCCGTATAAACCACAAATGGTTCGGTGCCCAATAGGTGCACACGAAACTTGACAAGAGCATACTTTATTGAAAGTAGCTCTTTGTCATGCACAGGGTAATTCAGTTCCGCGGCTTTTAATAGCCGGGACTGATAAGAGATGACGCGGTCAACGCCGTCGTCATCCTTCTGCATGAGCGCGCTGCCGATTGCAAAATTACTTGCATCGCAGACGACGCTAAAGGGCTTATCCGCGTCTGGCAATGCCAAGACCGGTGCCTCTACAAGAGATTGCTTCACTGATGTGAACGCATCTTCTTGTTCTTTTAACCAAACCCATTCTGTGTCCTTTTTAAGGAGATCAGATAATGGTTTAGTTTGCTCCGCATAATTCTTGCTATACTTATGCAAGTAATTAGCGAGCCCTAGGAATTGGCGCAAATCCTTCACATGCCGTGGGATTGGCCATTCCTTTACTGATTTTACCTTGTCTGGGTCTGCTCGTACACCATGTGTACCAACGATGCAGCCCAGTACAGGTATCTCAGGGACCCCTATGACGCACTTTTGCAAGTTGACGTACAATTGGGCGTCCTTTAAAGTCTGCAACACAGCGTCTAAATGACGCTTGTGCGACTCTATTGCGCTCAGCCCGTCCTCGGCCCTACTATGCACGAATACATCGTCAAAGTAATGAGGCGCGTAGGCACGGTGCTGACGCATCACGTGAGCCACCACTCGGTTGAATGTCGCTGGTGCGTTTTTCAAACCTTGGGGCATCACAAGCCACTCCCAAAGCATACCGCTTGGGGTGCTTACTGCCGTTTTGGCTACATCGGACTCTCTCATGAGTACCTGATAGTA
>NC_090610.1:14247087-14262644 GCF_004359215.1 Bremia lactucae
CACAATAAATATCCTTTATTTATTGCGACAAAGCTACATGGCCTTGATCCCAGCGCGAAGAACTTTCGCGCTGAGGAAGATTTCTATCTCGATGCTTTTCTAAAGCATCGATGGTTTAGTGGCAATAATAAGCGAGATAAAGTCTCGCTTATGCAAGCTTGGAGTGCGTTCATTCGCAATGTTAAAGACATTGGACGCGAAGCTTGGCTTCAAAAACTTAACGCGAATCGCGTTAAATTTGAGAAAAGAACTCCAACCGGTGCAAAGTATAAATTGCATCGGTTGTCACGTGAGGCTGGGCTTCCATGCCTCACGTGGGGTGATCCCTGTCCGTGTTGTGTAGACAACTCGAAGAGGGTAAAAGGGGATGTCTATTCCCTTTCTTCGCCCTGGGGAAGGGCTCGCATCTCTATTGAGATGCGTGACGCGATTGACGTTTTGCAATCGATTTACATGCGCCAGGGGCGCGTGTTTTCCGATGGGCCTTCTGAACCATCGGGTTGGTCTCGTCATACTGACGGACGAGGCCCTCAACTTCAGCAATCAGCTGGGAACGAGGCTCCCAGCTGTCATGTGAAGGTGGATAACCGCGCCAGCGAACAAGATAACTTGGTCGCTGCCTCTTCACATCACGGTGGTTCTGGATACGTTCCACAAGGAAATGCTGACCACCGTGAGAATCCACCAAAGGTTGTGGTGGAGCAGGGAAAATTAGATCCGAGCCGTATGTCGGATCTAATGTCGAGGATTGACAAAATCGATCGCTTCCTCCATGATTTGGAGGAGGGACTTGACCACGAGCGCGGCAAGAGTCGCTCGTTGAAGCAGATGGTGCAGAATCGCCATATTGAGCGGTTGGAAGACCGTTCGAAGAGTGCGTACTCCATGTTGGAGTACGAACGGAGATATCACGCTCTTCATGATGAACTGTCGTCAGCTCATCGCAGTTTCGAGGAAACTCGGAACCGGCATGAGAAACTCCAAATTCAACATGAGAATCTGGTTCGTGATCACAAGAATCTTTTAGGGATTCTTGAAACGGGTGGTCAGATCCGTCCTCGGAAGCAGCCGCGTACTGATGGTACGGGCGGAGCCGACCAATGTAAAACGTACTCTCTACGTTAAATCTACCTTAGCGTGTAATCACTAATGTGGGTAGCAGTAAACTACTACCCAAGTTCATTGGGCCTTTCCGTGTGCTGCATCGCAGAGGCAATGCGTACACAATAGAATTGCCACGTAGGATGCGAACGCATCCTAGCACTTGATCATTTATTCTGAATAAATGAACATTTGCTCTTCCATGTTTGTCTGCATTCCGTCTCTGGCGGTCCACTGCGTTAGCAATGTAATCCTGATTGCAACGGATTATTGATTCTCGAGTTAGCAGAAACTCTTCTGCTAACTCATTTGTTTTGTCTTTTTCAGTACGCTTAGTGCGTACTGCCATAAGATCACTCTCATTTTCGATGTCGTTTTCTTCGACATCGACATCACTCGCGTCGTTGTTATTTTCGACGCGTAATGAGCATGAGCCATCAGTGATTTTGCTCGTGTGAGTCCATTCTCCCCTGAAACTAGAGGATCCCTCAACTTGGGTTGGTATGCGTTGTAGACGCGTGCACCGAATTATTAATGGCGGGTTCGACCATCGGTAAAAACTCGCTCCAATTCGGATACGATTGGACGTAACCTCGAAATATCTCTTCGAGGACGCGATTTACGCGTTCTGTTTGACCATCCGTTTCTGGGTGATCGGATGTTGACATGGTCAGTGGTGTTCCGAGAGATCGGAACACGGATTACCAAAACTCTGCCGTGAATCGTGGATCTTTATTCGAGACCAGTTCACGGGGTAACCCATGAAGTTTGAATACCGTGTACCGTATTTATTAAAAAATAAGATTAAAATTGTAGGTCGATAAAGACACGGGCACAACCCGGAGCTGTAATCGACTCTGGTACGCAGCAAGATATGACATCTTGCTGAATCTGTCTAAAGAAACAAGGATTCCATTGTTTATGTGATCGTCTTCCGGAAATCTGAAAAGAAGTCTATAGATACCGACTGCCAACATTCTGCCGGAAGTGGTGTAGGTTGAAGAGGTGCTCGGGATGAAGGGCTAGGCTTCATACGTTGATATACCTCGCAAGCACGAATGTACTCGCGCACGAACTGATACTAGCGGGGCCAGTAAAAGCCGCGACTTACTGTGAGGTAAGTCTTCTCACGTCCACGATGTCCACTTGTTGGAGCATCGTGACACTCATACATGATGCGCAAGCGCAAATCATTGTGAGTTGGGACGACAACACGTGGAGTGTCGCCGGCAACGGCTGTGTAATACAATAAGCCGTTACGTGTTGTGTATCGATCGGTGACGATCGATATAAAACCGGTAAATCTATAAAAAATATATCGTATGAATTCATCAGATGACCAAAAAAAACGCATAAGGTCCTTATCTTCTGCGTAGGCTTTCTTTAAGTCATCAAGCAAGGTTGATGACGGAACACTTGAATTGAGTGTTGCAACAATGGGATTATTTTCACTGTTGGAATGCGCAGCCGGCTCGAAATCGGGTCGGCGTGATAGCGCACCAGCGACGATATTAAGTCGTCCTGGTTTATATTCCACGGAGAATCAAACTTCGCGAAAAAGAATAGCCACTTCTTCGCGAGAGGTTGTTTATGGCCGTGCGTAATGACGCATGGTCCGTATGGGCATAATTGTGAACATCACGCTTGCCTTGCTTGAGTTTCAGAAGCTCTGATCGAGCTCTGAACTCAGCCTTTGGCGGTTCAAACGTATGTTTCAGCCGGGTTTTAAAAGCCTTTAGCGACCCAAACACATATGGGTCGCGCAAATTAAGGCCCAATGCCTAAGTTTTGGCACGACCTGCCAAATTTGATTGAGCAAATGCGACTTTCAATGATTTGTCGATGATGTGACGTACCCTTATGGTATCGTCCAACTTGACAAACCATCTCAAGAGGAAGTCTTCTCCGACTCCCTTAGATTTACAGATATCAATCTTTAGAGTTTCAGGACGACGCGCATGCGTCATCCCAGGTACAGGGGTCTGTACCTGTTGTAACCTCAACAATTCTGCCTGTTGAGAGCCTTGCTGATTCAGCAAGGCTATTTCTCCTTCACCTCGTCAAGTTCATGTTGTATGAGCTTGGCGCTGGCTGAATCGAGGGCATCTCTGTCCAAACCGGACAGCATGGCCAAGATGGCATCGTTCTTTACGGTCGAACTCATTCGTTTGACCGCACTCCTTTCTATGTCACTTAAAAAGGAGTAGCTATCACGCGAAACGTGATGCGTATTCCAACTACCATCTGACATGTACATGTCAGATGAAGGAAGTGTGGTCCTTGGACGGACTACAAAGTGCAACCAGGTGTAGCGGGGCACTACAACTTGAACTGCTTCAGTACAAGTCCACTTCGCACTGCTTCAGTTTCGAGTGGTGCCTTGCGTTACTTCAAGTACACTAGTACCTGCAGAGGAAGACTACTCTTTAAGCCACTTACCTTAAGAGGGTTAAATGAAAACTGTATTGATATAGTTAAGTCTCTTTTCTTTCTATCTATTAATGCTAACTTAATTATAAACTAATTCTTAACAAGCAACTGAAATCTTATCTGGCTCCCTCTCTTTGTTTACGTTTAGAGCTGATTAGTCTGCGGAATAAATAGATATAACGGCTTATACCTATTTATGGAGAATGAAACGGTCTAAAGTTGCCCTTATGCTACACAGTCCCCGTTAAGTACACTTGGTGTACTTAAGGGGATGGTCAATTACTAAATAATAGTAATCAGACCCAACACTTGGGTGTGGTGCACATTTGTGACCAACCCTTGTGAATGTGATGCACATGGGTGCATTCACATTAGGAGGGATGACGCCCAGCGTCATCCGTGATGACGGCTTGCGTCATACGTTACGCGAGGTATTTAGAAAGATACGCTCGCAATACATATTAAATGTTATTTATAGAGATAACATTTTAATTGGTAAAAATAGGTATTTGTATTTAATTCTATTAAATATAAATCAGTCTAAAAATTACTCCCTACTTGGTAAGTGCGCACGAGGAGACGGATTACCGCTCCCGTGACGACACTTAACCAGAGTACTTAGTGTGTTGGGTGAGGTCGCTTACGCGCCCACCACAACTACCTCACTGCACGCAAGAGAAGCAGGTTAAACCGCTTCCTCGCTGTGCTAGGGTGTGTGTCTAAGTAGAGCGTGGCCGCATTACGACGTGCCCGCCTACACTTGGTAGCACTCCAGTACTTCAGTTGATCGCACAACCATGGATCGAAACAGCAAGTTGACGCTGAGCGCGGCGCTCAAAAGCTTCACGGGCAATCTTGCAGAAAAGGTATATTAAACTCCCAAGAAAGTTCCGAAGAAGGGTACCCAAGCCACTTCGTCAGATACTGTTATTGGCTCGTTCCAACCGCATAAGAATCAATACAACTTATGCCTTCGGTACCCGCTTGTTCTGTCTGTTTGTCTTGTCTATCAGCCATTGTGTCACGCACATGCCTTAAGACCGGCTAATTCTCCCCCGCCGAGCCCTGAACCACGTAGTAGCATTGTTTCCGCAATGCGCGGGTGCGTGAGATTGTCTACGTAGAGCGAAAACAATCCTGTAGAGACACGCCAAACGTTATTTAACGCAAACTTAGCGCTTTGGTGTTTCAACACAAAACATCTTCAATGACACACAATACGCAGAACGTCGTCAATGACGTTCAGTTTAACAATCGATCTGCGGATGGTCCGCTGTGGGCATGTAAAAATCTGGTGCCAAGAACTCGGAAAATCTATATCCAGAATCTACCCGTGAAACGGGGGCCTCGACCAGAGACAATTGCCACAGGTAAACCCGTGTTGTCAAAACACGCAATCAATGATGTACCTTTATTATCAATGGGTCAGGCACTGCCGCTAAATGAGTCATTTTGCTCAGCCGGTCAACGGACCACGATTCCCATGTTACTGACCAAATTTTTCGGTAGACCACACACAATATCCATACTAAAATCTTGTGGGTATGGGCATACTGGCTGATGGCGCAACAGCATGAGCCGAGAGTTTGACTCGCTGACAAGTTTCGCATGTGCGAACGCATGAACTTACGCATTTATATAGCTTTGGCCTTCAATAAATCTGGCTTACGGAGCCATATGTCTTTTCTTTGCTGAGATGACCACAAAGAACAGTATCATGTGCCTCATCAAGGATTCGATACATTAATACCACATCATGTGGAACAACGATGTGCTGAGTATCCGCAGCATCCGTACATAAAGCAACATGCCGTTGTCGATAGAGAATCGATGAAATCTCGCACGCAGACGTGCCGACAAATTTAATGACCGACTCAGTGCTCTTAAGAGCTCGTAGCAGAGCTAGACACTGTTAATTTTTGGCGTAAGTCGAATAAATTAGTCCAGTAATAGGTGACGTTATTGTCGATAAATGAGAGAGCTCATAATCCGACCTGCGTGATAACGCATCAGTCAAAGCATTCCGCTTGTAAGGTTATTATTCACATCGAAAATGATGTCGGCGAAAAAAGAAAGCCATCGAGCCAATCTCTGTAAGAGATGGAGTGACTAAGTCACAGTGCGTAAATACGCGTGATCTGTATGTATTACAAACGGCTTGGAGCCTAGCAGATAAACTCTGAATTTGACGAGAGCATACTTCATAGCAAGTAACACTTTCTCATGAATTAAAAAAGTTATTTTCTACAACTTTAAGCTGTCTAGACTCGAACGCAATTACACGTTCACGCCCATCAGCATCTTTTTGTAACATAGCACTGCCAATGGCCAATCCGATGCGTCACAGACGACACTAAAATGCCAATTAGGATTTGGCAGAGCCAGACTCGGGGCATGGATACGACTCTTCTTTACTGCTTGAAAAGCTTTATGCTCTGTGCTAGTCCAGCACAATTTTGTATCCTTTTTAAGGATATTAGATAATGACTCAGCCATAGCAGCGTAATTTTCGCTATATTTGTGTAAATAAATTGTAGCGGAGTGTATCGTTACATGAAATTAACACTTAAAGGCTGTTAATTAACATATTATCTAAAAGGTATAGAATATTTGGAGAACATTTCTTTGCATTGTAATTTCCGGAAAGCTTATCGATTGGTACATAAAGGCCATTATATCTACTTTCTCCGCGGTCCAGTCAGCGCTTGACGCGCCCAAAGAGAGAGACAGATACGGATTTGTCACATGTTTTGTATGAGTTTACAATTAATTTAGTATTAAATAGATAGAAACAGAAGAACTTGATTACGTTACATACAATTTACTTTTAACCTACTTTAAAGCAAGTGGTATAAAGAGAGTCTTCCTCTGCACGTACTAGTGAACGTCAAGTGACGTGAGGCACCACTCGCACTGAAGCAGTGCGAAGTGGACTTGTACTGAAGCAGTACAAGTCGGTAGTGCCCCGTTATACCTGGTAGCACTTTGTAGCTCGTCCAAGGACCGCAATTATATCATTTAATATTGACATGTGAGATGATAATGTGAATTCACATCACTTTTCGAATGATAGCTACTCCTTTCTAAGTGACATAGATAGGACTGCGGTCGAACGAATGAGTTCAACCGTAGGGAACGATGCCATCTTGGCCATGCTGTCCGGTTTGGACAGAGATGCCCTCCATTCAGCCATCGCCAAGTTCATACAACATGAACTTGACGAATGAAAAGGTAGCCTTGCTGAATCAGCAAGGCTCTCAACAGGCAGAACTGTTGAGGTTACAACAGGTACAGACCCTGTACCTGGGATGACGCACACGCGTCGTCCCGAAACCTTAAAGATTGACATCTCTAAGTATAGGGGAGTCGAAGAAGACTCCCTCTTAAGATGGTTTGTCAAGTTGGACGATGCCATAAGGGCACGTCACATCGTCGACGAGCAAATGCAAGTCGCATTCGCTCAATCAAATTTGGCAGGTCGTGCCAAAACTTGGGCATTGGGCCTTAAGTTGCGCGACCCATACGTCTTTGAGACGCTAGAGGCTTTCAAAGCCCGGCTCAAACAGACGTTTGAACCGCCAAGGGCTGAGTTCAGAGCTCGTTCAGAGCTTCTGAAACTCAAGCAAGGCAAGCGTGATGTTCACGCATATGCCCAGCACAAACGACTCTTAGCGAGTTGTATAACAAATAACCTTGTTCATGAACACACGTTAATTACGGTGTTCATGCAAGGTCTTACGGATGGTCCCGTAAAGACCCACCTGTTCCGCTTGGAACTGGATACGCTTGTAGAAACAAAATCCGTTGCGGAACAAGGGAACTTTAGCTCGAGACAGGCTCAAGCTAGTTCGTCATCATATCGTCCTCCAAGACGACACGAGTTTGGAGGTCCAGAACCTATGAACCTCTCTTATATCGAAAGTGAGAAACCTCGCTTTTCGAACAATAAGCAATTTAAGAAATGCAATCGCTGTCAAAGTTAGGCCACTACGCTCATGAGTGTAGTGCCCCACGCCCAGCACCGAAAGGTACTGAACGTAATTTTGGACCGTGTGCCAAAAAGGGCAACGGTCGCGGGTCCGACGTTGTTGCGAAATCCCAACAGCGAGGCGGACCGCCAAAATCGGTCGAGGTCAGTAGGGGCGCAACGCCCTACTGATCCAGCAACCTCAAGAGAATTTGCAAATCTCTTGACAAAAGTTGCTCCAGACATCGATCCGTAAATATGTCTGTTAAGTTTTCATCAGATGGCTATCTTATGAGCGTTCTGGAGCGTCCACAAGCGTGTGGATGTAACTACGACTGAGTGCGATGGCCTCACTTGTGGTACGGTCGTTAGCACGACTGCACAAGATCACAGTGGGATTATAAAATCGCACTATGGTGCCATCTGCCGGCGGCTGTGAGAATGCACAGGCAGCGCCGAATGTCCACCACTCGAATAAGTCAAGAAGATTGAGACATGAATATACGCCTAGCGAGCGACATTCAAGTAATATACCGATTGTCAAAAAGGGCCAACACGATGATTCAAGGTCAAGAAGAGAGTCGGTCGTAGAGGAACCGACTGTGATAGCGCAATCACAGTCGGAGGGCGTTGACGGAATAAGTCCCCACGTTCTTGAGAAATTTTTTTCCTCAAATAGTTAATGCTGAAGTGACTAGACTTCAGCATCCCGAGGGATTAATCCCTCAGCAGCCTGTGGATAAATTCCACGATGAAACCGAGACATTGTATGTCTTGATTAATGACGGATCAAGAGTAGGCGCTTATACTCTTGATCTGTATGCGCCTCCAAAGTTAACTTCGGAGATAACTCAATTAAAAACCCTGGAACCCAAACGGTTCTTGAGAGATCTGCAGGGTGGTAAAATCAAGCAGATCTGCGTACTCGTCACAGAGGACGAATAAGTATCCGATACGCGGTCAGCGGTAACTTTTTGCAAAGAACGAACGAATTCTCAGCAGCTCATCGATGGACGAAAGTGTCCTCGATGTGAAGACTCGGAATGAGAGATATACTACTCAATCCTGGAAGTCACTTAAGACAAGCCCTTTACAAGGATTTAATTGAATTCAGGGATGTATTCCCTGAAACAGTTTCATGCGAGTTGCCTGAGGATAAAGGCACTCGACATGAGATCAAGCTCAAACCGGGCTCGATGTATTGTGTCATGAAACAGTGGCCACTGCCTCGTGAACAAGTACTTGCGATCGATAAATTCTTTATCAATCTATTAAAAGCGGGCCATGTGAGGGAGTCAACCTCCCTACATAGCTCTTCGACCTTCTGTGTGCGAAAGGCCACAGGAGTGTGGCGGATGGTGCACGCATTCAACAAACTGAATGCTGCAACAGTACCGGCTCAAACGCCGATACCTAGAAAAGACGTAATCATAGATGGTATGTCTAAGAGTACGATCTTTTCGTCTATGGATCTGATGGATGGGTTCTATCAAATCCTTATGCGTGAACGGGACATCCCGTACACAGCAGTAAGCACTCCCATTGGGATGCTCTGGGAGTGGCTAGTGATGCCTCAGGGGCTTAGTAACGCCCCTGCAACATTCAACAGATGCGTAACAAATCTGTTGAGACCGGTGCGAGAATTCGCACCGAGTTATTTTGACGATGTATTCGTCCATAGCCCGGCCATGAACGGAAAGACGGACGTGGAAGCTCATGAAACTCACATTCATCAGGTTCTTATACTTATCCGAAAGCATAAGCTGTACGCAAATCTCAAGAAGTGTATATTCGCTGGAAGCGTAATAGCACTCTGTGGGTCATCGTCAAAAAACATGGCGTGCGCCCTGATCCCGAAAAGATCAAGGCAATTACTGACTGGTCAGTTCTAGTCGATGTCAAGGAATTTTGAAAGTTCCTTAGGCTAGCTGCGTTCTTAAACAAGAACTCACGCAATTATGCCGAGATGACAGTTCATCTCTCTCGCCTCTTGAAAAAGACGAGAAATGGTTATGGAACGCTGATTGTCAGTGTTTTTTTGAAGGTATCAAGCTAAGCTTGATGCAATTGCCCATCTTGGCGATTGCAGATCAAGACAGACCATTACATGTGGTCTGTGACGCCAGCGATTTCGCAATCGGCTGTGCGTTAATGCAATACGATACAGACCGCGCGGAGCGCGTCGTCTGTTACCAATCGCGTCAGCTGCAATCAGCTGAACGCAATTACCCAGTGCATGACATGCCATGAAATATGCACTGGCTAAGTTTAGGGTCCATCTCCTCGAACATAGACCGTTCATCGTATATACGGACCAAGCGTCATTATGCACGGCCGCAAATAGCCCACAACTCTCGAAAAGAATGGCGAGGTGGCTATCCTTCTTTGCTGACAATAATTTCTCCGTAGAATATAAACCAGGACGCCTTGAAGTCATCGTTGATACGTTATCACGCTGACCCGATTTCGAGCGGGCTGCGCATTCCAACAGTGAAAATAATCTCACTGCTGCAACACTCATTTCAAGTGATCCGTCATCAACCTTGTTTGATGACAAAAAGAAAGCCTACGCAGAAAATAAGGACCTTCTGCGTTTATGGATCATCTGGTGAATCCATCCGATTAATCTTTCACGGATTTTCCGGCTTTATATCGATCGCCATATGATGATGCACAACACGCAACGGCTTATTCCATTACACAGCCGCTGCCGGCGACACTCCACGTGCCGCCGTCCCAACTCACAATATTTGCGCTTATGCACCATGCATGAGTGTCACTATGCACCAACAAGCGGGCATCGTGGACGTAAGAAAACTTATCTCACAGTAAGTCGCGACTTTTACTGGCCCCGACAGTACCAGCTCGTGCGCAAGTACATTCGTTCCTCCGAGATATGTCAACGAGTGAAGCCTATTTCTTCATCCCGTCCACCTCTCCAACCTCTACCACTTCCGGCAGAATGTTGGCAGTCCGTATCTATGGACTTCGTCTTCGGATTTCCCAAAGAAGATCACAAAATTAATGGAAAAGTTAATTTTGTAAACAGATTCAGCAAGATGGTACATTTTGTTGCAGTCCCAGAGTCGATCACGGCTCTGGGCTGTCCCCGTGTCTATAACGGCATGGTGTTAAAACTCCACGGTCTACCCCGCGAACTGTTCTCGGATGAGATCCACGGTTTACGGCGGAGCTCTTGGCAATCCGTGTTCCGATCGCTCGGAACACGGCTGACTATGTCAACTTCTGATCAGAGACAGATGGTCAGACAGAACACGTAAAATCGCGTCCTCGAAGAGATACTTCGAGATTACGTCCAATTGTATCCGAATTGAAGCGAGTTTTTACCGATTGTCGAATTCGCTATCAACAATCCGGTGCATGCGTCTACAACGCATGCACCGTTCTTCTTGAATGGTTAACGCCATTCACGCATACCCACCCATTAAGAGGAATCCTCTAGTTGAAGGGGGGGTGGACTCGCACGACCAAAACCATTTCTTGCTCATCCTCATCACGCATAGTGATTGATGTCGATGTCGAAGCAATCGACATCGAAGATGAGAAAGATCTCATGGCAGTGCGCACAAAGTCCACTGGAAAAGACAAAATAAATGAGTCAGCAGAGGAATTTCTGCTGGCTCGAGAGTCAATTATCCATTGCTAACGCAGTGAACCGTCAGAAACGGAACGCAGACAAACATGGAAGAGCAAATGTAATTTCATTTAGAATTAATATCCTAGTACTACTCTCTACGGTAAACTTACCTAATCGTGTAGTCACCAATGTGGGTAGCAGTAATCTACTGCCCAAGTTCATTAAGCCATTCCGTGTACTGGATCGCAGAGGCCGATGCGTACACAATAGAATTGCCACGTAGGATGCGAGCGCATTCTACGTTTTACGTTGGTTGGCTCCGCCCGTACCATCAGTACGCGGTTTCTTCTGAGGACGAATCTGACCACCTTTTTCAAGAATCCCTAAAAAAATCTTGTGGTCACGAGCCAGATTCTCATGCTGAATCTGGAGATCTCATGTCGGGTCCAAAGATCCTCGAAACCGCGATGAGCTAACGACAGGTCATCACGAAAAGCGTGATATCTCTGCTCGTAATCCAACATTAAGTACGCACTCTTCGAACGAATTTCCAACCGTTTAAAAAAGTGTGCTTGCACCGTTTGCTCCAACAAGTGACATTTACCGCGCTCGTGACCAAAGTTCTCCTTCACATGGAGGTAGCGATCAAGTTTGTCGATCTTCGACTCTAGATCCGACACACACGATAGATCTAATTTTACATGGAGGTAGCAATCAAGTTTGTCGATCTTCGATTCTAGATCCGACACACACGATAGATCTAATTTTCCCTACTCCACCACAACCATTAGTGGATTCCCACGGTGGTCAACGTTTACTTGTGGAACGTATTCTACGACACCAAGATGTGAAGGAGCAGCGGAAGAATTATTTGCTTCGCTGGCGCGGTTAACCACTTTCGCATGACAGCAGCTGAGAGCCTCGTTCCCTGGCGTTTAGGGCATGGTCCGTCAGTATGACAAGACCCATCGGATGGATTTGAAGGTCCATCGTAGAACACGCACTCCTGGCGCTTGTAAATTGATTGCAAAGCGTCAATCGCATCGCGCATCTCGATAAAGATGCGAGCCCTTCCCCTGGGCGAAGAAAGGGAATAAACATATCCTCACTCGTTTCGTGTTGTCAGCTGAACACGGACAGGGATCACCCCACGTGAGGCATACAAGTCCTACCTCACGTGACAACCGATGCAATTTATACTTTGCACCGGTTGGAGTTCTTTTCTCAAATTTAACGCGATTCGCGTTAAGTTTTTGAAGCCAAGCTTCGCGTCCAATGTCTTTAACATTGCGAATGAACGCACTCCAAGCTTGCATAAGCGAGACTTTATCTCGCTTATTATTGCCACTAAACCATCGATGCTTAAGAAAAGCATCGAGATAGAAATCTTCCTCAGCGCGAAAGTTCTTCGCGCTGGGATCAAGGCCATGTAGCTTTGTCGCAATAAATAATGGATATTTATTGTGAGGAGTAGTTTCTCCAGACAAGCTATTGATAAGCCTTTCTGGCAAAATCCACGGCTTCTTTTCAGGGGCGAAACGAGACATTTTTTATTGTTTTCACTCCCCTGAGTGGTACCCACTGAAGCAGGGGTACCACAAGAACTTTTCTTACGATGGCTTACGCCATCGTCGTCACCTTGCACAGAGACACGTGCAGGTGCCGTATGGGAGATCGTACGGGCGATGAGGGATCATCCTCATCGTCGGAACCAAACAGACTATTAACTCGTCTATCAAAACGAGCCCCCTCTTTCGAAGGCTCATAGTCAGCCGCCTGACGTCTTTCAGGCGACTATTCTATTATCCTCGAGTCGGCCATTTCGTCCGACTCGCATTCAAGGTCGACCTCCAAAGTAGGGTCGAATTCACGTGGTAAACCACCTCGTGCACCCGCAACATCTAGTGTTGCGCGAGAAGAAGGAACTACGGCAGACGTTCCGTCTGCCGCAAGAGACATTAGTGCGTCACCCGCGGCTGCATGAACCGCAGCCGAAGGCTTTGCACTACCAGCACCCAGCATCGGTTTATTCTTCATGCGAAAGAATTTAAAATGATAGTTTCTGACCAACCAACATCATGTTTAAGTAAGTGGTAACATAGTGACCACTCTATCCAATGACAGTCAGATTGATTGTCGTTTAAGGGAGGCGTGATGTAACGGGGTGTATCGTTACATGAAATCAACACTTAAGGTTGTTAATTAATATATTATCTAAAAGGTAGAGAATATTTGGAGAATATTACTTTATATAGTAATATTCGGAAATCTTATTCATAAATAGGTATAAGCCGTTACATCTATTTATCCCGCAGACCAATCAGCTGTAAACGTAAACAAAGAGAGAGAGACAGATAAGATTGCAATTGCATGTTTAGTATTAGTTTATAATTAAGTTAGCAATAATAGATATAAAGAAGAGAAACTTAATTATAATAATACAGTTGTCATTTAACCCTCTTTAAGGTAAGTGTCTTAAAGAGATGTCTTCCTCTGCACGTACTAGTGTACATAAAACTGACGAAAGGCACCACTCGCAACTGAAGCAGTGCGAAGTGGACTTGTACTGAAGCAGTACAAGTCGTAGTGCCCCGTTTCATAGGGTGTGTGTCATAGCCGCATTACGACGTGCCCACCAACACTTGGTAGCACTTCAAATACTTTTCACGACCCGCATCCCTGCGTGTGTACATCATGATGAGCCTCAATATTGATTGGGCTCATTTTCCCCACATCTCCGAACATCATCGGCAGGTGGCAGGGCATATGGTGCAGGAACTTGATAAACAAGCCTTGGCCAGGCTCCTTGGCAGTCCGCCTGAGCAACAGGATGCTCAGTTGGAGCAGTTTGAGGCATTCGTGCTCGGACAGCGGAGAGCCGCGTCCAAGGCACAGAGTTGTGCCGCGGCGGAGTCCGTCACTCAGACTCAGGATGAGCTGCGGCATGAGCAGGCACGGAGCGAGGCTCTCAATACGACTGTTGAGATGCTCACTGCCCGGCCGCATCAGCTGAGGCCCAATCGGATGGACCCGCCCAAGTTTGAGCTCAATTGTCCACTGGCTTTTAGCCGTGGAGCAATGTGGGGTCGCGCAGCTCATGGATGACGACAGCCGTATGGTGTCGTACGCCATGTCGCACCTGCGCGATAAGATTTCAGAGTTGGGGCTTACTCGGCTGTTCTGGCAGCCGCCGAACACGAAGTGTTGCTTCAGGCGCGCCTCTTTGGAGCGCGACAGGCGAAGCTATCTCTGCAAGAGTATGTGCAAGAGATGCGCTCGCTGTCGGCGTCAATAACCGTAGGTCCGATTCCGGAGCACATTAAGGTGCCCACGTTTATGAACGGACTACGGCATGGTCCATCGCGACAGGCCCTTTTCAGAAAGGTGCCGTCGACGATGGAAGAGGCAATCCAAATTGCCTTAGTTGAGGAGCAATCCTACAACAGTGCCTCGGCGACAGCTTGGTATAAGCCGTCGGCCGAGAGGACAGATGCCACTCCTATGGAGTTGGGCAATGCAGACGTGGTCTATTATAAATGCGGCAAGCGCGGCCATATGATGGCTCGCTGCTATGCCAGGGTCCCTGCTAGGGCAAAGATGCCCAGCAAGAGGACTCCCTTCCCAAAGGGCGATGGCAGCGTGCGAGACGCACGAGTTCTGCATCGACCACTGAGGTGTCGGGAAATGCAGGAGCGCTGTAGGGGCGAAATGCCCTACTGACGCGGACTCTGAAGCTACCCCTAAGTTCAGAGTTGTGGAATAAATCGGTAGCATAGTCCCTGAGGTCTCGAAATTTCGGACCTCAACCTGCTGGTCTGAAGCGCTCATGTAAGAGGCTATGACCAGGTGATGACCCTCCTAGTGGATTCGGGTGTATCACAAAAATTTGTGAAACTCGCGGGTCTAAGAAAGAGACCGGCGATGTTTGAGTCGCTTTGCCAGGATGGCAACCGAGAATAGAAGACCGTTCGTTTAGCGAACGGCGCGCTCGTTAAGTCTGAAGGAGTTCAGGCAGAATTTGCCTTCAGCTTTAGTGAGTTCTCTTGTAAAGAGTAGTTCACAGTGCTAGGAATGGAGAGTCCGTATGACCTCATCCTAGGCATGCCATGGTTGGCAAAACACCAACCATGGATAGACTGGCGTACACGCACAGTTGCGAACTCTACGCAGGACACCGGAAAGGATGTGCTCCTGCGAGAGGCGTATGCAACTGATGTCGTGTCGAACACAGTTGAGGGTGCGTTGACGGGATGTCAAACGTCACCAATTCCTACCCAGCTCGTGGAGACTGAGGTAGTGAATAGGACGATGACAAGTAGTCATGCGTCCGAATGTCCTGCACAGAGCCGAGAGCCTGTGGCAGTAGACGGCGAGCTGACAAGAAGTCATGCGTCGCATAAACCGGCACAGTGCCAAGAGCCTGGTGCGGTTGGAAGGGGTGCGTTAGCCAGGAGTGCAACG
>NC_090610.1:14263727-14277681 GCF_004359215.1 Bremia lactucae
TCTTGGCTGACGCTTTATCGCGCAGACCAGACTTCAAGGTAAGACACCAGGAAAGTGTGTCTAGTGCTAAAGCACAATTTCATTCGTCAACGTTGGCAGCCATGAAATCATACCACGTGACGAGCTCATTAGCCTCTGAAAAATAAGAGAGCTTCAGTCAGGACAACCATTGTCGCCTGCTGTTGGATCACTTTGGTGGACAAAAAGTAACCCTTCCTTCGCACCTGAAAGCTAAGCTTAATCGCTTTAGCTACATCGATGGCCTGTTATGGCATCAGCTGTCAGCTTGTGACCCCTTGAGAATCTATGTACCTCATGACACAGATCTCAAGCTGATGATCCTTCACGAGCTCCATAATGCGCCATCTAGTGGGCATCTGGGCCGTGAAAAGACATCTTGCGAGTGTCAGCGGAATTTAGGAGGCCACACCTATATAGATGGGTGGCCAACTATATTTGCTCTTCGAACAGTGTCAGCGCATTAAGCCTGCACCGTCAGCAGTGCGCTACTGAAGCCGCTACCGATTCTAACGGATTGTTGGAAGTCCGTAGGTCTGGGCTTCTTCTTTGGCATGCCGCCCGACCACAAGGGTCGGGCGAGGCTCGTCGTCGTTGTAGACAGACTGATCAATATCGTGCATTTAGCACCATGTAAAACATCGATCACAGGCGAGGAGGCAGCTCTCTTGTTCCTGGATCATGTATACCGACTTCACGGGATGCTCGAGTCCATAGTATCGGACCGGGATCCACATTTTACGTCCGGTTTCTGGCGACATGTGTTTTAGCTGCTGGGTAGCGAGCTCCACATGTCGACCGCACATCAGCCCCAGACCGATGGCCAGACTAAACGTGCCAATCGGGTCGTGGCGGATGTCTGACGCACTATAGCAACTCCCAAAGAATGGAGCAAGCAATTGCCCTTTGTGGACTTCGCTATAAATATCAGCGTTCACGCCAGTACGGTTGAGACACCGTTTTATATTAACTGACTGCGCCATCCTCGGACGCCAGCCTCGTTTGTGCGCAGCCCGAGTCTTAGTGGGGAAGGCCCCTCCCTATGCTCGGTGCGAAAAGTTGGACATAGTTTCGTCAAAATGATGATGACCCATTAGGGTATCATCTCAAAGAAAGAAACTTTCCCTAGTGATTTTGCCAGTATAGCAGTGGTCACGACACCTAAGGTGTCAGAGACACGGTAAGAAATGCTTCTGCTTCAAAACAATGACGACGTTAGTTATTAACAACTACGTCCTATGACCGACCTCTCAGTATAGAGACACGGTAAGGAATGCGTGTGCTTCTAAACAATGACGACGTTAGTTATTAACATTTACGTCCTATGACCGACCTCTCGGCGCTGTCATAGTTAAGTTTGATGCTAAAAGCGTGAGCGAGGCTTTACGCTGTGTAGATGAACGATCAGTTATT
This sequence comes from Bremia lactucae, assembly GCF_004359215.1. NCBI lineage: Eukaryota > Oomycota > Peronosporomycetes > Peronosporales > Peronosporaceae > Bremia > Bremia lactucae. The sequence continues at coordinate 14,265,159 of NC_090610.1, forward strand.
ACGTGAAAAGTCCATAACGCGGTGGTAGGCGCACAGAACAAGCAAAACAAGTATGCCGACCAACATGGTCGCAAAAACAATGAACACTTTAGAGTAGGAGAAGAGTAGCCGTTTTCGGTGGTCGAGGGATGTTATGGACTAAATATAGGTTCATGTTCCGCCGTATATGAAGACGCACCCCGTCTTTAACGTGGGTCATCTGAAACGGTATATTGATCTAGAAGAGATAACATACCCTCATCCGTCTAAAAAGACCGATGGTGACGCCAACCGTGGGTCGAGCGTCGATCAGGTGGGGTAACGAGGAAGGTGAAAGACTTTTCTCCGATTATCTTCTCCCACAATGATATGGACTTGAAGAGCGAGATGTGCGTCTATAGTAGCGCGCTCTAGGAGCGACGCACCAGTTTCATCCGAATAAGTCCATTTGAATAGAGGTGGCATCGGTGGTATGCCACCAGTCACATAGCCGCGTTCAATAGCCGCGTTCAATACGGCTGGCTTGTGACACCGATCGATAACGTTCACGTGCCGTCGGTGGAGCTTAACGCTCAGGCTCTTCTGCGTCAGACCCATCGTGAATGATGGTCTGAACGCCAGATGTTGGGGTTTTATCAAACTGAGAAGCAGCTGCACCTCTATGGGCAGTGCTATCATGACAAATCGCTGCGCTAGTAAAAACCATTATATCTACTTTCTCCTCGGTCTACTCAGCGCTGGACGCGCGCAAAGAAAGAGACAGATAAGACTTTGTTACATGTTTTGTATTAGTTTATAATTTAGTTAGTATTAAATAGATAGAAACAGAAGAACTTAATTATATTAAATACAGTTTTTAATTAACCACCTTTTAAAGCAAGTGTTTTAAAGAGAGTCTTCCTCTGCACGTACAAGTGTACATATAGTGACGTGAAGCACCACTTACACTGAAGCAGTGCGAAGTGGACTTGTACTGAAGCAGTGCGAAGTGGACTTGTACTGAAGCAGTACAAGTCCACTTCGCACTGCTTCAGTGCAAGTGGTGTCTCACGTCCTTCATGTACACTTGTACGTGCAGAGGAAGACTCTCTTTAAAACACTTGCTTTAAAAGGTGGTTAATTAAAAACTGTTTTTATATAATTAAGTTCTTCTGTTTCTATATATTTAATACTAACTTAATTATAAAATAATACAAAACATGTAATAAAAATATATCTTTGCGCGTGTCCAGCGCAGACTGGACCGCGGAGAAGGGAGTTATAATAGTCTATATCTTCCATTGGATAAGCTTTTAGAATACTACCATGTAAAGTGATATTCTTCAAATATTTTCTACCTTGTAGATAATATATTAATTAACAAGCTTTAAGCGTTAATTTTATGTAATGATACACCCCCTAATAAACAAGTGCTTTTGTCATAACAAAATTCAAAATTTAGTAATGACATTTCCGCTACTTTATAATTTCCACTACTTTATAGGATATGCCTGCCACCGGGGCTATAAGATAGCAGAGTAATGACTGTAGTTTCAAGAGGTTTGCCTTGAATTAATTGCTTCGTACTTTTTTATGATTAATATTAAGGATTTGAAGCAAGCGAAAAGATAACCGTCTAAACGTACATGGGCCTAACTTGAAAGCAGATATAAAGCTTAAGATTACAATTAATTTTTTATTGGACCGCATAAGGCAAGGAAACTACTCGCGTGCATGCACGGTCAATTATATGCGCTTTTAACTTTGAATGCCGGTAGTCCGTAAAAATTTATTAATAGAAAGTAACGCTGTGGTCCTTCTTTTGGATACTTTTTCGAAAAGGAAGTGTTTACGCCACAGCCGCCCATTATTTTATTCAAGTGAGCAAGAGTTTACAATTTCAGCCATTCTGAAAAGTTATGTCATAGTATAAAGTCAGCAATTCTTTAAAGCAAATCTATGCGACTGTTCTAATTTAAGCGCTCGTGCATCATTTCAAGATTACGCCAGAGTCTACGTTAAGAACGAGAGAAAGATGTACGGAACTGCGATTAATGTGTCATTTAAGGATATGACGCACCGCAACGGCTCGAGCTCCTATTCACCTACAAGCAATGAAGCTGAGAATTCGGACAGCACGAAACTCGCTCTCAAGAATTCTTTGTTCGCTGCCTCCGCTACTACAAAGCCGGCGCCGCGCGAGACAGTAATTGAACGCTATTATAAGGCAACGTGCACCAAGATGTACGATGTGGAGGAGCTTATTGACTATTACTGGCACCGACGACTGGCTGCTGTGCCTGCCGTAATCGTTAGCTACCTGCCATTTGTCATCACCCCAAATCAGATCACGGTCTTTGGTCTTTTCCTCGGATGGGGCTCTGCCTTGTGTCTATATGACTCGGAATTTCACTATCCACTGGGCTACGACTCTTCGCACTCACTACTAATGGCAGCTTTGCTCATGTTGTTGTGGATTGTCTCCGACTGCACGGATGGTCAGGTTGCGCGGCTGTGTAAGCGTGGCACCCGCACGGGTCGCATTCTGGATGGCGTCGTGGATGGCCTCGTTATTGCCCCTAACTTTTGGATTATGGGTGACGTCATGCAGCACCACTACGGTGGCAATGTAATGTACTTTCATCTTTGTTTCTGGGCGGGCATGTCGCTGTGGTTCCACGCTATCATCTATGATAAAATTAAGAATGTTTACATGGAAAATGCTCTCCCTAGATCCGAGTGCGAAAGTGAAACGGCCGCCAGTGTGCTTGCCGAGTATCGTGCAGCTCGCAAACAATCAGCGTGCGCTCTGGACACCATTCTGCTTGGCATTTATACAGTTTACTTGGCTGTACAGGCCACCTTCGCGTCAGATGCCGCATATCGGGCGGAAGTGGACCGTCAAGCTTTGCTAGCGTCATGCACCAGCGCGTATCACGCTGTCTACCGCCAAAAATTTGCCGATCTTGTGCGTGTAGCGTCGTTTCTTGGCATAAGCGCACACATCACTGCTGTCTATGTAGCCTACTTCCTGGCCATCTTTCACTGGGATGTTATCTTCTACATGCAATTTTATCCACTTGTTCTGCTCAACATAGTCTCGATTGGCGTTCTTTCCGAGTACCAGCGTTCCGGTATGGTCACGTTCAAGCCAAGCAAAGATGGCGTAATTGGAGCGTAATGGGTGGCAAGACGTCGTGAACTTAGCTAAGGAATGCAGGAGATTTTTAAAATCCGCTTTTACCAAAATTTAAGTAGATGTAGTCGAAAAGCAATGTATATATCAACACGTAGGAAAAATACCATTTGAGAACGTTTAAACAAACAGAGAGTTTGTTTAAACGGTCTCAAATGGTATTTTTTCGAATTTCTATTCGCCTTGCGTATGATGTCCGTTCTTTCAACGCTTGCCCATGCTAAACAGCACGGGGAAATTCATTCGGCTGGGAATAGCAATAGTAAAGACAAATAACAACATCAGTCCGAGGGCTTGTATGTAGTACAGCAGACTTTGATCAAATGGAAATGCTTGCTGAAAGAACCCTAACAGCGCAAATAACGCTGGGGCAGCACTACTCGCGATAAAGTGGCTTACGTAGTGAGCTCTTTGAGCCACACGATGTATCGTAAGCCGTTTATCCACAGCGATTGAATTGTCCAGCAGCGTCATTATTCCATGCAATGCCACGCCGGCAACCAGCTGTTTCGCTATGAGTACACCCAGCACCAATAACCACGAAAAAGGCAACTTGTTAACCTCAAAGAGATCGAGAAGCGGGAAGCAACCTAGTATCGGGATTTGAAGAAGCAAGCCGATTCGGAGCGTCGCCAGTGGTGTCATAATGTTTCGAGAAGAATGGCAAACGATATTTGATAAAATTTGACCGAATAGCACGAACAGAGATAGAGACGCCAGAGTCCCGGCAATAGTGAGGGTGACTGATAATAAATGCGACGTCGGCCTCTCATCAACTGTGCTGTCCCCTGTTCTTGAAATTTGCTTGAAAAACCAAAGCGGTAGCAATTCATCAAAACTTAGCTGGAAGACCGACCACAGGAAATAAATTAGCAGCACCAGGCAGGCTTGAGGCTCGCGAGTGATTGCTAAATCAGATACGGGCTTGTCAAATTTCCCCGACAAAGGCCGAGAAGACATCGTTTGCTTCTTTTCTAGCGGCCGGTACGCTCCAGACTTGTAGGTATTACTTCGAGTAACGGCCTCGGTCTTCGATGACGGAGAAATATGAGAGTGGACAACTACGGAAATTATCGGCTCCTGGCCTTCGATGTCGTCAACACTTTGAAGGCCATATTCAGAGCAGTCAAAAAACGCCTCTTCGTCACTGCCTTCATCACTGCAGACACTGCTAATACGCGATCGGGATGAAGTAGACCGCTGCGATCGTGGAGTTGCAACAATTTCAATTGTACTCTCTAACGATGCCGTGGTACGCTTTAACAGGTCATCCAACGACCTTTCTTGAACACTTTTACCAATCTCCACACCATTGCGTCCACCATAGCGTTGTGGCAAACTATCGACACCGACAAGTGCAATCAAATCTTGCTTCATCGTCGATTTTGACAGAAATGATACTTTTTCCGCAGTCCGTTTTGCCAAGTGGGGACGAATGCTAGTCATGACCTGCGAAAACCATACGGGGGAATTGAGGACAGCTANTTCAGGGAATACATCCCTGAATTCAATCAAATCCTTGTATAAAGGATTTGTCTTAAGTGACTCCCAGGATTGAGTAGTATATCTCTCAATCCGAGTCTTCACATCGAGGACACTTTCGTCCATCGATGAGCTGCTGAGAACCCGTTCGTTCTCTGCAAAAATAACCGCTGACCGAATATCGGTTACGTATTCGTCCTCTGTGACGAGTACGCAGATCTGCTTGATTCTACCACTATGCAGATCTCTCAAGAACCGCATGGGTTCTAGAATTGGTAATTGAGTTATCTCCGAAGTTAACTTCAGATGCGCATACAGATCAAGAGTAGAAGCGCCTGCTCTCGAACCGTTATTAACCAAGACATTTAATGTCTCGGTTTCTTCCTGGGATTTATCCACAGGCTGCCGAGGGATCAATACTGTGGAGTCTGCTGCCGGCGACTGTGCAAATTCACAGGCAGCGCCGAATGTTCACCACTTGAATAAGTCGAGTGGGTTGAGACCTGAATGTACGCCTAGCAAGCGACATTCGAGGAAAATACCGGTTGTATAAAATGGACAACAGTCGGAAGACGTTGATGGAATAAGTCCCCACGTACTTGAGTAAAAATCTCCTCAAATAGTTAATGCTGAATGACTAGACTTCAGCATCCCGAGGGAAGGCGGGTCTTTACGGTACCATCCGTAAGACCTTGCATGAACACCGTAATCAACGTGTTTTCATGAAATGGGTTGTTCGTGATACAACTCGCTAAGAGTCGTATGTGCTGGGTATAAGCGTGAACATCACGCTTCTCTTGCTTGAGTTTCAGGAGCTCTGATCGAGCTCAGAACTTAGCCCTAGGCGGTTCAAACGTCTGTTTGAGCCGCGCTTTAGAAGTCTTTAGCGACCCAAAGACATATGGGTCGCGCAACTTAAGGCCTAGTGCCCAAGTTTTGGCACGACTGCCAAATTTGACTGAGCAAATGCGACTTGCATTTGCTCGTCGGTGATGTGACGAGCCCTTATGGCATCGTCCAACACGACGAACCTTCTTAAGAGCGAGTTTTCTTTGACTCTCCTATACTTAAAGATGTCTATCTTTTAGGTTTCGGGACGACGCATGTGCGTCATCCCAGGTACAAAGGTCTGTACCTGTTGTAACCTCAACAGCTCTGCCTGTTGAGAGGCTTGCTGATTAAGCAAGGCTTCCTTCTCCTTCGCCTCGTCAAGTTCATGTTGTATGAACTTGGCGATGGCTGAATGGAGGGCATCTCTGTCCAAACCGGACAGCATGACCAAGATGGCATCATTCCCTATGGTCGAATTCATCCGTTCGACCGCACTTCTTTTTATGTTTCTTAGAAAGGAGTAGCTATCACGCGAAACGTGATGCGTATTCCTATATCATCTAACATGTCCATGTTAGATGATAGGACTGTGGTCCTTCGACGGACTGCAAAGTGCTACCAGGTGTAACGGGGCATTGCCGACTTGTACTGCTTCAGTACAAGTCCACTTCGCACTGCTTCAGTGCAAGTGGTGTCTCACGTCCTTCATGTACACTTGTACGTGCAGAGGAAGACTCTCTTTAAAACACTTGCTTTAAAAGGTGGTTAATTAAAAACTGTTTTTATATAATTAAGTTCTTCTGTTTCTATATATTTAATACTAACTTAATTATAAAATAATACAAAACATGTAATAAAAATATATCTTTGCGCGTGTCCAGCGCAGACTGGACCGCGGAGAAAGGAGTTATAATAGTCTATATCTTCCATTGGATAAGCTTTTAGAATACTACCATGTAAAGTGATATTCTTCAAATATTTTCTACCTTGTAGATAATATATTAATTAACAAGCTTTAAGCGTTAATTTTATGTAATGATACACCCCCTAATAAACAAGTGCTTTTGTCATAACAAAATTCAAAATTTAGTAATGACATTTCCGCTACTTTATAATTTCCACTACTTTATAGGATATGCCTGCCACCGGGGCTATAAGATAGCAGAGTAATGACTGTAGTTTCAAGAGGTTTGCCTTGAATTAATTGCTTCGTACTTTTTTATGATTAATATTAAGGATTTGAAGCAAGCGAAAAGATAACCGTCTAAACGTACATGGGCCTAACTTGAAAGCAGATATAAAGCTTAAGATTACAATTAATTTTTTATTGGACCGCATAAGGCAAGGAAACTACTCGCGTGCATGCACGGTCAATTATATGCGCTTTTAACTTTGAATGCCGGTAGTCCGTAAAAATTTATTAATAGAAAGTAACGCTGTGGTCCTTCTTTTGGATACTTTTTCGAAAAGGAAGTGTTTACGCCACAGCCGCCCATTATTTTATTCAAGTGAGCAAGAGTTTACAATTTCAGCCATTCTGAAAAGTTATGTCATAGTATAAAGTCAACAATTCTTTAAAGCAAATCTATGCGACTGTTCTAATTTAAGCGCTCGTGCATCATTTCAAGATTACGCCAGAGTCTACGTTAAGAACGAGAGAAAGATGTACGGAACTGCGATTAATGTGTCATTTAAGGATATGACGCACCGCAACGGCTCGAGCTCCTATTCACCTACAAGCAATGAAGCTGAGAATTCGGACAGCACGAAACTCGCTCTCAAGAATTCTTTGTTCGCTGCCTCCGCTACTACAAAGCCGGCGCCGCGCGAGACAGTAATTGAACGCTATTATAAGGCAACGTGCACCAAGATGTACGATGTGGAGGAGCTTATTGACTATTACTGGCACCGACGACTGGCTGCTGTGCCTGCCGTAATCGTTAGCTACCTGCCATTTGTCATCACCCCAAATCAGATCACGGTCTTTGGTCTTTTCCTCGGATGGGGCTCTGCCTTGTGTCTATATGACTCGGAATTTCACTATCCACTGGGCTACGACTCTTCGCACTCACTACTAATGGCAGCTTTGCTCATGTTGTTGTGGATTGTCTCCGACTGCACGGATGGTCAGGTTGCGCGGCTGTGTAAGCGTGGCACCCGCACGGGTCGCATTCTGGATGGCGTCGTGGATGGCCTCGTTATTGCCCCTAACTTTTGGATTATGGGTGACGTCATGCAGCACCACTACGGTGGCAATGTAATGTACTTTCATCTTTGTTTCTGGGCGGGCATGTCGCTGTGGTTCCACGCTATCATCTATGATAAAATTAAGAATGTTTACATGGAAAATGCTCTCCCTAGATCCGAGTGCGAAAGTGAAACGGCCGCCAGTGTGCTTGCCGAGTATCGTGCAGCTCGCAAACAATCAGCGTGCGCTCTGGACACCATTCTGCTTGGCATTTATACAGTTTACTTGGCTGTACAGGCCACCTTCGCGTCAGATGCCGCATATCGGGCGGAAGTGGACCGTCAAGCTTTGCTAGCGTCATGCACCAGCGCGTATCACGCTGTCTACCGCCAAAAATTTGCCGATCTTGTGCGTGTAGCGTCGTTTCTTGGCATAAGCGCACACATCACTGCTGTCTATGTGGCCTACTTCCTGGCCATCTTTCACTGGGATGTTATCTTCTACATGCAATTTTATCCACTTGTTCTGCTCAACATAGTCTCGATTGGCGTTCTTTCCGAGTACCAGCGTTCCGGTATGGTCACGTTCAAGCCAAGCAAAGATGGCGTAATTGGAGCGTAATGGGTGGCAAGACGTCGTGAACTTAGCTAAGGAATGCAGGAGATTTTTAAAATCCGCTTTTACCAAAATTTAAGTAGATGTAGTCGAAAAGCAATGTATATATCAACACGTAGGAAAAATACCATTTGAGAACGTTTAAACAAACAGAGAGTTTGTTTAAACGGTCTCAAATGGTATTTTTTCGAATTTCTATTCGCCTTGCGTATGATGTCCGTTCTTTCAACGCTTGCCCATGCTAAACAGCACGGGGAAATTCATTCGGCTGGGAATAGCAATAGTAAAGACAAATAACAACATCAGTCCGAGGGCTTGTATGTAGTACAGCAGACTTTGATCAAATGGAAATGCTTGCTGAAAGAACCCTAACAGCGCAAATAACGCTGGGGCAGCACTACTCGCGATAAAGTGGCTTACGTAGTGAGCTCTTTGAGCCACACGATGTATCGTAAGCCGTTTATCCACAGCGATTGAATTGTCCAGCAGCGTCATTATTCCATGCAATGCCACGCCGGCAACCAGCTGTTTCGCTATGAGTACACCCAGCACCAATAACCACGAAAAAGGCAACTTGTTAACCTCAAAGAGATCGAGAAGCGGGAAGCAACCTAGTATCGGGATTTGAAGAAGCAAGCCGATTCGGAGCGTCGCCAGTGGTGTCATAATGTTTCGAGAAGAATGGCAAACGATATTTGATAAAATTTGACCGAATAGCACGAACAGAGATAGAGACGCCAGAGTCCCGGCAATAGTGAGGGTGACTGATAATAAATGCGACGTCGGCCTCTCATCAACTGTGCTGTCCCCTGTTCTTGAAATTTGCTTGAAAAACCAAAGCGGTAGCAATTCATCAAAACTTAGCTGGAAGACCGACCACAGGAAATAAATTAGCAGCACCAGGCAGGCTTGAGGCTCGCGAGTGATTGCTAAATCAGATACGGGCTTGTCAAATTTCCCCGACAAAGGCCGAGAAGACATCGTTTGCTTCTTTTCTAGCGGCCGGTACGCTCCAGACTTGTAGGTATTACTTCGAGTAACGGCCTCGGTCTTCGATGACGGAGAAATATGAGAGTGGACAACTACGGAAATTATCGGCTCCTGGCCTTCGATGTCGTCAACACTTTGAAGGCCATATTCAGAGCAGTCAAAAAACGCCTCTTCGTCACTGCCTTCATCACTGCAGACACTGCTAATACGCGATCGGGATGAAGTAGACCGCTGCGATCGTGGAGTTGCAACAATTTCAATTGTACTCTCTAACGATGCCGTGGTACGCTTTAACAGGTCATCCAACGACCTTTCTTGAACACTTTTACCAATCTCCACACCATTGCGTCCACCATAGCGTTGTGGCAAACTATCGACACCGACAAGTGCAATCAAATCTTGCTTCATCGTCGATTTTGACAGAAATGATACTTTTTCCGCAGTCCGTTTTGCCAAGTGGGGACGAATGCTAGTCATGACCTGCGAAAACCATACGGGGGAATTGAGGACAGCTAGAGCTTGCAGACGATCAGGTAAATCGCACTGAAGCAATTTCACGACAGCACATGCACTATCGACAGCACGAGCGTCAACATCGCGGAGCGATAGACCATCAAGGTCAATTATATAAACAATCTTTTGGCTTGAAGTGCACAGCAAATTCTCTTGTGCGAAAGCCAGAAAGAACCGGTAATGGTCTCGTAAATCAGCAGTTGTGAAGCCCGTAGCGTAAAGTTTATCCATCTTGATACGACCAACAAAGTCCCACACAATTAAGTGGCCGTCCGAAGTGTAGCCATGAAAGTGGTGAGGTAACATTCCTCGGATAAGGCGAAAATGTGGTTGTGGGGTCGCCAACAACTTGCAGAACAACGATTTTTTTGACGTTGTCATGGCCTTCTTCAGCCCTATCCCCATGCCGCTTCGGCTAAAAGCCTCTTCAAAAGCTGATTTGACATGAGTAACAGTAGTAGCCATGGGACTGCTGCTTTCGCTGCTACTGATACTGCTTCTGAGGCTGTTCGATGTGCATGGCGAACAGTGAGTATCATTCTGAAACTGTGGCATAGAGTTCAAACAGTCTTCCTCCTCTTTTGCAAGCTGCGAGTATGACGCTCGGCTCCGCAGACTTAACCCCGTGAGCATTGCCAGAGCTGCACTCCACGCGAGAACGGCCACAAAGCAGAATGGGTAAAAAATCATAGACGAGTCCTTTGTTGTGGAATCTGCATTAAATTCTTGCGGTGCCTTTGCATCAAGCATGATAAACGCGAAGGTGCCACAAGCCCCCAATCCCACACCCAGCGTCTTGGTCATACATGCCAAATCGGTCTGTCGACTGCCGCAAATGTTGTCGATTTCGAACAATGCAACTGGCAAAACGCCACTGCTAAGCCCCGTCGCGAACCGCACAATCGACATCGCTAGCAGACTTTTACATAGCAGCAAGCAGAAGAATCCGACCCCAGTGACTGCAAGACCCCAGAAAATAACACCCTTACTACTCTTGAGAGAACGCGCCAGACTTATCCAAACACCGCAACTAAGTGCGTGGCCTAGGTAGCCTGAGCCGGAGATGATGGCCGTGTAGAAGCCTAACCGTAAAAAAGAGGTTTCCGGATAAAAATGCAGCGTTAGCATTGGCCCTAGCACCATAACTACTGTGTGCGCGATGTAATCGACCATGGCACAAGCCGTAAGAAACAGCATGCGAGCGTTGACGCCTCTACAACAGCTAAAGCAAGCCATCGCTTCATAAAATAGTCTTGAGTTTGTTGAGGTAAATTAATAAATTTGAGCAAAAGAAGCCTGCCAACTTTTTTCCATAAATGTCTCAACACAACGTCCTCGGCGTGAATGCTATGTTCCTTCAAATATAGGCGCCGGTACTACCGCTATCTTTTACAAATAATATCATTTTTTTGAAATGCCAGTTTGGCTCCACTAAAATGACTTGTAAAGATACTTATCGAAGAAGCCTAGCAATGTGGAGTCTGATAAAATTTTACTACGAAGTAGATTTGTAACGGGCTAATTGCCTTATCATACATTCCCGTTTAGTACAGGCCAATTTATGGACCCTCTTGATAGTATTCACTCACCCCCTAACTTATTGGCTAAAATTCACTCGGATTGACGTTAGACGAAAAATAATATTTACCAACTACTACCACTCAACTCACTACAAAACATTTTCACTTAATTTACTACCACTCAATTCACTCAAAAGGTAAATAAGTCAGAATCTCAGCTTTCAGTCAATTTCTTATATCGAAATAGTCACCGAGATATTGAATTATAGATTCATCTCAAACACTGAACGCGTTAACTGCACCAGCTGAGATTGCTTATCCCTCCTTGGAGAAAGCTTAGAATGTTCTTTTTGCACATGGCATTGGCTGAAGTGTAACGGGGCACTGCGACTTGTACTGTTTCAGTACAAGTCCACTTCACACTGCTTCAGATGTGAGTGGTGCCTCTCGTTAGGTGACGTACACTGTACGTATAGAGGAAGACTTCTCTTAAGGCAAGTTAGCTTAAGAGTGTAAAATGAAAACTGTATTAATATAGTTAAGTGTCTTGTTAATCTATCTTTGTAAATGTTGTCTTAACTATAAACTAATACTAAACATGTAAATGAATTCTTATCTATCTTATCTCGTAACTCTCTTTGATTACTTCTACAGCTGATTAGTCTGCGGAATAAATAGACATAATGGTCTATACCTATTTATGGATAAGAATTCAGGAAATTACTATTTAAAGTAATTTCCTCCAAATATTATCTACCTTTTGGATAATATTAATTAACAATCTTTTATTGTTAATTTCATGTAACGATACACCCCGTTACATCACCCCTCCCTTAAACGACAATCACTCTGAATGTCATTAGGTGGAGTGGTCGCTAAATGACCACTTAATTTTTAAAATGATTTTGATTGGTCAGATCCATCATTTTAAATTCCATCGCATGAAGGAACAATTCATGCGGGGTGAGGATAGTGTTGAACCTTCGGCTGCGGTTCGTGCAGCCGCGGGTGACGCATTGTTATCTCTTGCGGTAGACGTTCCGTCTACCGTAGTGTCTTCCACTCGCACAACACTTGGTGTTGCGAGTGCACGTGGTGATTCACCACGTGAGTACGACCCCTCTTTAGAGGTCGATTATGAGTGCGAGTCGGACGAAATGGCCGACTCGGGGAGGATGGAACAGTCGCCTGATACCCGTCAGGCGGCTGATTATGAGCCTTCGAATGAGA
>NC_090610.1:14279144-14294849 GCF_004359215.1 Bremia lactucae
CGTTCCACAAGGAAACGTTGACCACCGTGGGAGTCCACCAAAGGTTGTGGTGGAGGAGGGAAAATTAGATCCGAACCGTATGTCGGATCTAATGTCGAAGATCGACAAAATGGATCACTTCCTCCATGATTTGGAGGAGGGTCTTGAACACGAGCGCGGTAAGCGTCGCTCGTTGGAACAGATGGTGCAGAATCACCATATCGAGCGGTTGGAAGACCGTTCGAAGGGTGCGTACTCCTTGTTGGAGTACGAGCGGAACTATCATGCTGTTCGCGATGAGCTGTCATCAGCTCATCGTAGTTTCGAGGATCTTCGGAACAAGCATGAGAAACTTCAGGTTCAACATGAGAACCTGGTTCGCGATCACAAGAATCTTTTGGGGATTCTTGAAAAGGGTGGTCACATCCGTCCTCGGAAGAAGCCGCGTACTGATGGTACGGGCGGAGCCGACCAACGTAAAACGTAGGATGCGTTCGCATCCTACGTGGCAATTCTATTGTGTACGCATTGCCTCTTCGATGCAGTACACGGAAAGGCCCAATGAACTTGGGTAGTAGTTTACTGCTACCCACATTAGTGACTAATCGCTTAGGTAAGTTTACCGTAGAGAGTAGCACTAGATCATTAATATTAAATGAATGAACATTTGCTCTTCCATGTTTGTCCGCATTCCGTTTCTGTCGGTCCACTGCGTTAGCAATGGAATCCTGAACGAAACGGATAACTGATTCTCGAGTTAGCAGAAACTCTTCTGCTAACTCATTTGTTTTGTCATTTTCAGTACGCTTAGTGCGTACTGCCATGAGATCACTCTCATTTGTTATGTCATTTTCAATATGCTTAGTGCGTACTGCCATGAGATCACTCTCATTTTCGATGTCGTTTTCTTCGACATTGACTTTTACATTCGGCAAGCGCGGCCATATGATGGCTCGCTGCTATGCCAGGGTCCCTGCTGGGGCAAAGACGCCCAGCAAGAGGACTCCCTTCCCAAAGGGCGATGGCAAGAACCAGCGTGCGAGACGCATGAGTTCTGCATCGACCACTGAGGGGTCGGGAAATGCAGGAGCGCAGTAGGGACGGGATGCCCTACTGACGCGGACTCTGAAGCTACCCTTACGTTTAGATTTGTCGAACAAATGGGTAGCATAGTCCCTGAGGTCTCAAAATGTTGGACCTCAACCCTGCTGGTCTGTAGCGCTCAAGTAAGAGGCTATGACCATGTGATGACCCTCCTAGTGGATTCGGGTGCATCACAGAATTTTGTAAAACTTGCGGCTCTAAGAAAGAGACCGGCGATGTTTGAGTGGTTTTGTCAGGATGGCAATCGAGAATAGGCGACCGTTCGTTTAGCGAATGGCGCACTCGTTAAGTCTGAGGGAGTTCAGGTAGAACGCCCCTTCAGCTTTAGTGACTTCTCTTGTAAAGAGAAGCTCACAGTGCTAGGTATGGAGGAAAGAGTCCGTACGACCTCATCCTTGGCATGCTTTGGTTGGCAAACACCAACCATGGATAGACTGGCGTACACACACAGTTGTGACCTCTACGCAGGACACAGAGAAGGATGTGCTTCTGCGAGAGGCGTATGCAACTGATGTTGTGACAAACACAGTTAAGAGTGCGTTGACGGGATGTCAAACGTCACAAAACTCTACCCAGAGCCCTAAGCCTAGTGTAGTTGGAAGTGTACCGACTGGATGTCAGGTGACACAAACTCCTACCCAGCTCGTGGAGGCTGGGGTAGTGAAAAGGGCAAGGGCAAATAGTCATGTGTCCCAATGTCCTGCACAGAGCCAAAGTCTGTGGTAGTAGACGGCGAGCTGACAGGAAGTCAAGCGTCGCATGAACCGGGAAAGTGCCTAGAGCCTAATTCGGTTGGAAGGGATGCGTTAGCTAGGAAGCAACGGCACCCGCTTCCCAGTCAAAGGTCGTGCGACTCGAAGAACGAGGACCCGACAGATTAGGACGATCAAAGGCACGTCTAAACGAGTGACCTTTGGATCAGTTACTATTAAAGAGGACGGGTCTTCGAACAAGGTGTTCGAGGCCGTCAAAGACGAAATTGCGAAGGCATCCTCAGTTGAAATGCTTTGGCAAGTCTTAAATTTGCCGAGGAGATAGTAAAAAACCCGGAGATGTCGTGGGATCTGTTCCTTCGGAATTTAAGGAAGAAGAGGTTCACGAAATAGTCAGACCAGTTCCAAAAGAGAACTTGGTGGACTGTTTTTCGTCGTCCGCAATGAACGAGAGCGTCCTAGAAATGGACGAAAAGAAACGGTTCGCTGCTAATGGTTGGAATGCCTTAAGAGACAGTCCGTGGTTTGAGGTTCTGTAGAAACATCGCGATGTGCTCCCAAAAAGGGGCCTAGCCGCCTACCAGCAGATAGGGGCATTGAGCACGAGATGGATCTCGAACCTGGCATAAAGTATTGTTTGACCAGGCAATCGACGTGGCTCGATAAAACGAAATCTTGCTTCACCGGCAAAGCTTTTAACGCGCTGATGTGTTGAGTGAAGAGGGTGCTCAAGAATTTAAACTGTTGAGACAGCAGCATTTGCATGCTGCTAGCAGGCCGACCCAAAGGACCAAGATTAAAATTTCTGTTTAAGGCAGTCGAAGGCGACTCCTTGCTGAGATAAATCGTTGAATTAGACGATGCCATTAAAGCTCCCCACGTCGATGACGTGTGACGAAACTGAAGTTTGGCATGTCTTTCTTGGCCGGGCGTGTCAAATCTTGGGCCTTAGGCTCAAGCTTCACGAATTCTATGTTTTTAAGTCGTATTAGCTCTTTACGACCCGGCTCAGGCAAATCTTTGAGCCGCCACGTGCCGAATTTAAGGCTCGAGCCGAGCTCCTAGATTTGAAGCAGGGCAAGCGTGACCTTCACGCTTATGCCCAGCATACCTGATCAGTTGTATCATGAGTCATCCAATTGATAAACAAACAGAGGTAACTGTATTTAATTATATTTAATTAAAGGTCTTGTAGACGGTCCTGTTAAGACTCACCTGTTCCGGCTTGAACTCGAGTCGCTCGACCAAGCGATCTCTATAGCAGAACAGAAGGAGATCAGTCTTAAACAGGCTTTCCTCCACTCTTGAGCTTATCATCCTCCGAGACGACAAGAAAACGGAGGTCCAGAGTCTTTGGGCCTCTCGTATGTGGAGACCGAGAAACCTCGCTCTTAAAAGTTACAAACGATTACAGAAATGTATCGTTGTCAAAAATTGGGTTATTTTTGACTCCAGAACTACTGCAGTCGCAAACAAGTCACTATTATTCTCGTTACCGCTTTTGAATTATTAATCGCCACTACTCCTATGAGTGTAGTGCCCCATGGTATTTCGTTTATCATAGGGTCATCTGATGAACGTCTTGGAACGTCCACAAGGGTGTGGATATCCTACGAATGAGTGCGATGGCCTCACTTGTGGGTCGGTCGTTTGGACGACTGCACAATAACATAGTGTGAAAAATACCCATCACACCGTGGAGTTAGATACCGACAGCTGCGCACAAGCACAGGCAGCGTCGAAGCTCAACCACTCGAATAAGTCGAGTGATACGAAACAAGGATGCTTGCTTGGATAGCTACTTACAGGAAAATATCGAACGTCTGTCTATAAGGACAGTGGGAAAGTCCTAGATCAACTGGAGAGTCTATCGTAGAGGATGTCGCTGTAGTTGCACAACTACAGCTCGAGGCAGTTGGGGGTATAATCCCCCAATTAATCTTGAGGGAATAACTCCCCAAGAATCTGCGGGAATAAGTCCCCAGAAACCTGTGGCCAAAGGTTCAAAGGTACGTTTGGAAATTAGCTCTAAAGAAGAAACTGATACATTAAATATTTTAGTAAACAATGGATCAAGTGTAAGCACTTATACCCTTGATCTGATAGCGCCTCCGGAGTTAGCTTCGGAGATAACTCATTTGCCAACGCTAGAATCGAAACGGCTCTTGCGTGACCTGCGAAAAGGCAAAGTCAAGCAGATCTGCGTACTTGTCATTAATGCCAAGTTCGTTGCCAGTATTCTTTCGGCAAAAAGAAATATCTGAGAACGAACCGGTTCTCAGCAGCTCATCGATGAATGAAAGTGTCCTCGATGAGAAAACTCGGATTTAACGTTTTACGTTCCAATCATAGGAGTCTTTGAAGACAAATCTTTTATGTAAGAATTTGATCGAATTCAAGGATGCATTCCTTAAATCCGTACCGTGCGAGTTGCTTTAGGTTAAAGGCACTCGACACGAAATCGACCTGATAGCAGGTTCGAAATCCTGTAGTCACCATTGCCTCGTGAACAAGTTTTTGCGATCGACAAATTCTTTGCCGATCGCTTAGCAGCGGGCCATGTGAGGGAGTCGACCTACCCACATAGCTATGCGACTTTCTGTGTGCGTAAAGCAACAGGAGGGTGGCGGATTTTGCATGCGGTCAATAAATAGAACGCTGCGACGGCACCGGCTCAAACACCGATACCACGAAAAGACGTAACCATTAATGGTATGTCGAAGAGTACTATCTTCTCGTCAATGGATCTGATGGATGGATTTTGTCATATCCTTATGCATGAACAGGATATCCCGTTCCCGGCAGTAAATACCCCAAGCAGAATGCTCTATTTATGCCACAGGGACATAGTAATGCCCCTGCCATATTTTAAAGATGTGTAACCAATCTGTTAGGATCGGTGCGGGATTTTGCACCGAATTTTTTTGATGACGTTTTCGTTAATAGCAGAGCCATGAAACGAAAAGTCGAATATTGAAGTACATCTTACCCATGTCTGAAAGGTTCTTACACTTATGCGTAAGAATAAATGCACTTAGATAAACACGGTGTAAGCCCTGATCCTGAAAAGATCAATGCGATTGCCGACTGGCTTGTGCCTGTCGATGTAAAGGGACTTCGAAAGTTCCTCGGCTTAGCGGCATACTTACACACGTACTCTCGCAATTATACGGAATTGACAGTACATATTTCTTATTTGTTGAAGAAAAATGATAAGTGGTCATGGAACGCTGATTGTCAGCGTTTCAATTTAGAATATCAAGCAACGCTTGATGCAATCGTTAATCCTGGTAATTGCGGACCCAAATAGACCATTTCACGTGGTCTAAGACGCCAGCGATTTTGCAATCGGCTGTGCGTCAATGCAATATGACACAGATGGCGCAGAGCGCGTCGTTTGTTATCAATCGCGTCAGCTTCAACCAGGTGAACGCAATTTTCTAGTGCATTACAAGAATCTCCTTGCCATAAATAGGCACTGGCTTAGTTTAGGGTCTATCGCTTGGAAGATAGACCGTCTATAGTTTATACGGACCATGCGTCTTACGCACAGACGTAAGCACTTTACAACCCTCGTAAAGAGGTGAGATGGTTGTCTTTCTTCGCGGAGTATAACTTCTTCATTTTAGTATAACTAGGACGACTTAACGTCGTCGCTGATGCCCTTTCGCGCCGGCCGACTTTTTAGCCGGTAGCGCAAATAAACAGTGCGAATAAGCCCACTTTTGTAACAATCAACAGTGAGCATGAGCCCGCTGTTGCAACAAAAAGTGTCTCGTCGTCAACAGTACTTGAAGACGTTAGAATAGCCTATCAAGAAGATAAGACTTTTGAAGAGTTGCTGGGTAGCCTTAAAATTCCATCACAACAATCCTTGAAAATATTGTCGAAATTGTATAGATCCTCAACGGATCGATACACAACACTTGTGAATTACTGTGCTAAACAGCCATTGCTGGCAACACCTCGTGTCGTCTACCAACCCATATTGATGCATCATGTGTAAGTACCACGATGCACCAACAAGTGGGCATGGTGGACGTACAAAGGTTTATTTCACGATAAGTCGCGACTTCTACTGGCCACGCTAGTACAAGTTCGTCTGCAAGTACATGCGTGCTTGCCGAGTTTGTCAACGGGAGATGTCATGGAACACACATAGCTGGTGAACTGTTGTTGTGGTACATTTACTTTATGAGTAAAATACCCTTTTATCCTATTTTAAAATAATAAATTACTAAGATCACATTTTGGTATTGGTAGAACAAATAGATCTAACAACTCAAGGGAGTCGTACAAGCTCTTAAAGTTGAATGAATCCTAGTTTAATGGATTCAGGGGTTCGTAGATTCAAGTCGCAACTAGACCCGAGAGTATGTGCCTTACAAAGGCTTCTATCTCTCACAGATCAATGCGCAAGCCTTAGGAAGGCACTAGACGCTTTAAGACCAAAAGAAGAACTGCACTTTATTTAATAATTTAAATCTAAGAACCTTACCCTAGCTAATTTAAGAAATTGATTTCGGCCGCCAGATTTAAAACTGGCGGCGACAACATTCGTTATAGAGCTAAGAGACTCTATAAGTCTATAAGTCTTCCTTTGACTTTAGGAGCGAGGTAGCTCCGCTACACCTGCAGCACTCGTAGTCAATCTACGCCTGAGTCCTTATAAGAGTAAGCCTTTACTGAATGGAAACGTTTATAGAACGATCAGAGGCGCAACGCACAGCGTATGACAAGCTCAAAACTTTGTTCGAGCTTGAACATATTGAGTTCATTGTGTCCTAGGGACCAGAGGTCTTGCATGCAAGGTTTGAAGCCTTCATGCGATATGAATCCTCCCTGATCGGCCAGGTATAAAATCACCTTGCAGCATCGTTGCCAACTCGGTACAACTCTGTACCTAATTGAGAGCCGAAGGCTCGCCCTCTAGATAGATATCAACGTGAAGACATTTGAGGGAAAAGAGGGAGAAAATCTCCCTTTTTGGATTAAGCAGATGGAGATGTCATTGATTCCGCCTTGTTCTTAATAGAACGGCAAAAGGTGTCTATGGCAATTTCAAACTTGGAAGTAGAGCCCTGGAGTGGGTACTATCGTGCAGCACGTCCATAAACGACGCTTTTCCCCCATGGGATTCGCTGAAACAGCAAATGACCAGCATGTTGCACCGCCTGATCAGGCTTTTCGCATGCGAGCACGGCTCCTAGCGACTCGACAGGGTATAAGAACCCTAGGGGACTTTGTCCAGGAGATGAGAACTCTTATTGCATCTATGCGTCAGGACCCGGTGCAAGAAGCAATTGTAGTATCAGTCATTATAGGGGGTCTCAATAAGGGCGCTGCCCGGACGGAATTATTCCAATCCCATCCTGCTACTTTCGAAGAAGCAGTTGTTATAGCGCTACGCGCTGAGATCGATCTTAAGTCTACTCGCGTTAGCACGCCTGTTTACCGAAAACCTCTTCGAGCGCATGGGTACCGTCTATTAACCGGAAACTATGCATCAAGCCTCGTTGAGAAAGGAGAAGAAGCACCTAAAGCTGTGGAACAGCATAAGACCATCCGTAGATTTTATATGTGCGCAAGCACGAAACTTTTACGTCCGGCCTGTCCTCTACGCAATACGCGCAAAGCTCGAAAGAGCACAAATTCCGACCTATACCAGAAATCTGGTACTGTGGGAAAACATCGATACCCAGTAGGTCCGAAGCGCCCTACTGGGGAAGACCTTGGCTCTGTTGAACCTGTAGGAGGTGAAAGTAACAGGACCTAGCCCAAATTAGCTCGGGGCGTAATGGCACGGGGCGTGAGTAAAAGCCTAGCTTGTTAGTCGCTCCGGCGGCTTTGAAGGGCTTTGACAAGCCATGGTCAATTTTAACTGACTCAGGAGCGACTTGCATTTATGCTCGACGTTTTTTCCTTGAGGGAAATCAGCAAAATGTTGAGGCACGTAAAGTGTTTGAAATCAATACAATCACAGTTCGCTTAGCGACTGGGGCTCGTGTCACTGTTCCTAAGGTTACGTTGAACTTAGGTATGGAATTCCTACACTTTGACAGTGTGAAACGCTGTTTCGTCCTTGATTTGGACTCGAGATATGATCTTATCCTTGGTATGGCCTGGCTTGAACGCCATTGGCCATGGATCGATTCGAGGTCTAAGATTAGGCGCCACGGGCAATGTTCCTAGCAAAGTTTTGGAGAGTCATGAACCCACCTTTGTTAGGCAGACTAATTCTGCAGTGTTTTAGACGTTGGAATGTCTGACTTAATAACCTCCAATGTTAAAAACACTAATTCTGAGCCCGACTCAGAAAAAGGGGCTGGAACGGCACGTACTCCGTCGAGTGACATTCGTTGTAATAAGGATTCACTGAATGCTGAAAGCATTGTAGGCCTAAGGCCGAGTCACCAAGGGTGTAACATCCCTGAGATACGTGGAGCGGTACGTCTAAGTCCACCGACTGTGGTCGACCGAAGTGGCATGTCAGTAGTTACACTTTTGGCAATTCGCCAGAGCATTTCGGTTCAGACCCCTCTAATGCACGCGAAGTGACACGTGGCGGTCACTGGACAAGAAAATTGAGTTACCTACTCCTTATCGGATGTTGAATTAGACACCAGAACTGGTATAGAACCAATACAGGCTATAAAATTTGGGGACGTGAATGTCCCGGCCTCTAAGAGGCGTATTGTCTCTACTCTGAGAAAGGGGAGATGCGATGCGTCTATACCCTCACAAAGTGATACGAGCGAGCAATTGCATGTGCTTGTAAATGGTGTAACCGGTGTCATCGAGAGAGAAGTTAGCCTTGCAGCGATCCCTTCGTTATATGCTCTTTTAGAGCTAGACGAAATGTCTGTTGATGAGTGTGGCCGAGTTTTAAAGGCTGGTGACTTATCTAAGATGCTGGTCATTCGACCAACAATTGAGTTAAACTCATCGTCACTTCTCGACGAAGCTGTCCTCGATGACACAAAAGCTACGCTTAGTATGCGGAGTGAATCATCGATCCTTAAGATTCTATGGATCGATTCTATTCCTTGATTAAGAGATTCAAAGATGTGGTATATACCAATCCACCATCTAATTTACCCCCGGATAGAGGTATTCATCATGAATTTGACTTGCTTTCTGGAATCAAATACTTTGTCACGCGAGAGTGGTCTTTACCAAAAGAACAGTGTGACGACATTGACGTTTTCTTCCGTGCTAAGCACAAGGCTGGAATTGGACGAGAGAGCAAATCTCCCCATCCAACACCGAAATTTGTGTCAAAAAGCCACATGGTAAATGGCGCATTGTACATGCTTATAATAAGCTTAATGCTGCCACTATACCAGCACAAACCCCCATTCCTAGCAAGAATGTTCTTCAGAACGATACGGAGGGATGTACAATGTACAGTGCACTTGACTTTGTCGATGGTTACTATCCACTGCTTATGCGAGCTAGCGATTTCCCGCTTACGGGTTAGCTCCCCATGCGGTATGCTTTGGGAGTGGTTGGTTATGCCACAAGGGCTTTCCAACGCTACGGCAACATTTAATCGTCTAGTGACGCAAATGTTCCGCCCTCGAAGAGGTTATGCACAGAGTTGTGCTGATGACATTTTGTCCATAGTCGTGCGGAGCAGGATCGGTCGGATATGGAAAACCATTGAGACCATTTGCGAGCTGTGCTATATAAATTGTATGCCAATGCATCCATATGCATTTTGGCGCAGAAGAAATTCCTTTCTTAGGATTCTTCATTGGAAAGCAAGGCCTTAAAGTGGATCTCGCTAAAGTAAGAGCCATGGTATATTGGCCGGTTGCTAATAACCAAAAGTATTTGCGTAAGTAGTTGTGCCTCGCCAGTTCTTTACACAAATATATGAAAATTATGCTGATATGGCTAGGCCGTCATCTAATCTTCTTGAAAAGGAAACGGATTGGTGCTGGACTAGCACCGAGAATGATGCTTTCAAAGCGGTTAAGGATAGGCTTACCCATGCCCCGATTCTGGTACTGCCAAATCCAAATTGGCCTTTCAGTGTCGTCTGTGACGCATCGGAGTTTGCATTGGCAGTGCTCTGTTACAAACAGGTGATGATGGGCGCGAACGTGTAATTGCGCTCGAGTCTAGACAGCTTAATGCGCCCAGAAATGAACTACCCAGTTCATGACAAAGAGATTCTTGCAATGAAGTTTGCTCTTGCCAAATTCAGAGTTCATCTGCTAGGCTCTAAGCCTTTTGCGATATATACAGATCACACGTCATTGCGGACAGCGACTAAGTCGCCGCATCTCTCACGGAGAATGGTCCGATGGCTATCCTATTTCGATAAATACAACTTCGAGATGATTTATAAGTTTGGCAAGCAGAATGCTTTGGGTGATGCGCTATCACGCAGCCCGGATAAGAAGCTCGCTCATTCAACGACTATACTGTCGCTTATATTCTGAATTCATCCGTTTGGCTTATGCCCAGGATGAACAGTGTGTAGCTCTGCTACAAGCTCTAAGGGGCACTGAATCAGGCTCTCTAAATTGTCGGCACGTTTACGTGCAAAATTATATCGATTTTCTATCGATAACGACCTGTTGGTTTATTTATCGGATGCTGCGGATACTACGCGCGTCGTTGTCCCTCATGATGAGGATTTAATGTACCAAATCCTCTATGAGGCACACGATACTGTCTTTGGTGGTCATCTCGGTAGGGAAAAGACCTACGGCTCTGAAAGACAGATTTATTGGTGACCCAAGCTTTACAAACGGGTCAGCACATACGTTTGCACATGCAAGCTTGCCAACGGGTTAAACCCTCATCGTATGATGTTATACCACTGGCAAGTCTGCCCGTACCCACAGGATGTTGGAAGTCCATTAGTATGATTTTTTTTGGCCTACCGAAAGATTCGGCCTGTAACACCGGCAAAGTGATATTTGTTGACCGGTGAAGCAAAATGGCTCACTTAGCAGCCGTGCCGGATTCCATTGATGAAGAGGGTACAGCTAAGCTGTTTATCGATCGCGTGTTTCGACAACATGGTTTGCCAGTAGCAATCGTCTCCGATCGAGACCCACGTTCTACGAGTAAATTCTACAAATCGATTTTCCGAGTGCTTGGCACCTGATTGTACATGTCCGCCGCGGACCATCCACAGACCGATGGTCAAACATGAACGTGTCAATCGCATTATTGAAGACGTTTCATGCAGTGTGTGAGCTCAGACACCAAAGCGCTGGAGCTTAATGCTTCAAATGGTAGAATTTGCGTAAATTAACACTGTCCATGCCTCTACAGGCTACGCTCCGTGCTATGTCAACGGTCTCACCCACCCACGTATGTTAACAAAGCAGATATCAGCAAGTCTATTGGCCACGTAGTGGTATCATTAATGGATCGGAAACAATTAAGCAAGTTTCTTGTGACGCAATATAGTGTCTTAAGACATGTACGTGACACGATGGCTGATAGCCAAGATAAACAAAAAAAAAGAAAATACAATAGGCAGAAGTTGTGTGAATTATTATGCGATTGGAGACCGAGTTTTATTAAAGCTAAAAATCTACCTACTAATTTGGTTTCCGGCGGTCTTCAAGAATTTTGAGAGCCAAGCTCAGGGTCAACTTGCTTCAAACGACGCTTCTCACCACTAGAAGTGGGAATAGGTGGATCTATAGCCTCACTGTGGTTTCGATCCATGGTTGCACGGTCAATCGAAGCACTGAAACATTGGCTAGGCCTATCCTCGTTTGTGGCATAAACGCCGAACGTAACTGGCGTTTGGCCTTTAGCTTGGCGAAATCGAAGGGGAAGCTTCCGTTCCAAACGAACATCAGCCCCAAGCTGTGACCCGTGATCTCCTTGAGATGCTCTTTCACACTAAGTGGAGTGTATCGGTATTCACTGTGAGCTTTTGCTTTCGCTATCTCTGCAGCTCGACGACGAGCTTGTTCCTATATGAGGATTGCCCGCTCTTGCTCTTCACTGAGCAATTTCGTGATAATGTTGGACTCAGGGTCATGTGTCCTGCGCAATACAGTTAAGACATCGACGGCACCACGTTTTGGGAACGAATTCGGGGCCTGCCGACGCTCTTCCTCGTGACGAGGCGTGTAAGAGCCACGCTTCTTTTCCTCATCCTCCAATGGAGAATGACTTTCATAGCCAGCATTCCCTCATCGTCGAGGAAGGTGCTGAGAGTCTGTGACTCAAGCTTAGTTATAGGGACAAAGGAAAGCAAACCACAACCAAATTGTTAGCTGTTTATGCTCAACCTCAAGAGGAAATGAAGCGAATGTTGTCACTCGGTTTCAACAGTCTGATGGGGAGGGTGTAATGGGGTACACATCAGTTGGTGAACCGTTGTTGTGGTCATTCACTTTATGGGTAATACATCCTTTTATCCTATTTTAAAATAGTTAAGTACTGAAATTCCATTTTATTATGAGTAACAAATATGGTCGCAGCCAGTCCTAAATCTGGCGGCTGAAATCTATTTCTAAACTAGCTAGGGTAAGGTTTTAAATTTAAATTAATTAAATAAAGTGCTGTTCTCATTTTGGTCTTAAAGCGTCTAGTGTCTTCCTAAGGCTTGCGCATAGATCTGTGAGAGATAGAAGCCTCCGTTAGGCTCATACTCTCGGGTCTAGTTGCCACTTGAATCTACGAACCCCTGAATCCGTTGAATTAGGATTAATTTAACTTCAAGAACTTGTACGAGTCCCTGAATGTAAACTTTCAGTTCTATAGAACTAAGAGACTCTTTTAGTCTATAAGTTTTCCTCTGACTAAAAAAGCGAGGTAGCTCCGCTAATATGTACGACCAAACACGTTTTCCGACTGAATGTAACGGGGGCACTGCCGACTTGTACTGCTTCAGTACAAGTCTACTTCGCACTGCATCAGTGCGAGTGGCGCCTCACGTCACTTCACGTACACAAGTACGTGCAGAGGAAGACTCTCTTTAAAACACTTGCTTTGAAGAGGGTTATAAGTAAAGTGTATCGAATAATCATGTATTTCTTTTTTTTTATCTATTTAATACTAACTTCATTATAAACTTATGCAAAACATGTAATAAAGTCTTATCTGTCTCTCTCTTTGCGCGCGTCTAGCGCTGACTGGACCGCGGAGTAAGTAGATATAATGGCCTATTTCTATCAATGGATAAGCTTCCGAATATTACGACGTAAAGTAATATTCTCCAAATATTATCTACCTGTTCGATAATATATTAATTAACAATCTTAAAGTGTATTTCATGTAACGATACACCCTGTTATATCACCCCTCCCTTAAACGACATACACTCTGATTGTCATTGAATAGAGTGGTCACTATAAGACCACTTAATTGAAAAAAATGTTGATAGGTCAGAACTATCATTTTAATTCTATCGCATGGTTAACAAGTCCATGCGGTATGCGAATAGTGCGGCGCCATCTGCTGCGGTTCATGCAGCCGCGGGCGACGCATTATTGTCTCTAGCGGCAGACATTCCGTCTGATGTTGTGTCATCTTCTTCCGCAACTTTTAATGTTGCGGGTGAACGTGGTGATACTCTACGTGAATGCGACCCCTCTTTGGAGGTCGACTACGAATGCAAGTCGGACGAAATGGCTGACTCGGGGAGAGCAGAACAGTCGCCTGATCATCGTCAGGCGGCTGACTATGAGCCTTCGAATGAGGGTGCTCAATCAATGGACGAGCTGATAGCATTCGCTATAGCATGTTTGGCTCCGGCGATGAGGATGATTCCTCGTCGCCAGCACCGTCACTCGTGCCGTCACCCGCACATATTTCTGGGCTGGTGATGACGGTGGTGTAAGCCATCGTATTAAAGTTCTTGTGGTTCACCTGCTTCAGTGGATATCACTCAGGGGGGCGTAGACAATAAAATTTCTCGTCTTGCCCCTGAGAAGAAGCCGTGGCTTTTGCCCGAACGGCTAATCAATCGCTTGATTGGAGAGCCTACTCCTCACAAAAATGCCCCTCATTTATTGCGACAAAGCTACATGGCCTTGATCCTAGCACGAAGAACTATCGCGCTGAGGAAGATTTTTATCTTGATGCTTTTCTTGAGCATCGATGGTATAGTGGCAAGAACAAGCGAGATATAGTCTCGCTGATGCAAGCCTGGAGCGCTTTCATTCGCAATGTCAAAGACATTGGACGCGAAGCAGCCTGGCTTTAAAGACTTAACGCGATTCTTGTTAAGTTTGAGAAACGAACTAAAACCGGTACAAGGTTTAAATTGCATCGAGTGTCTTGTGAGGCCGAACTTCCATGCCTCACGTGGGGTGATCCCTGTCCGTGTTGTTTTGACAACACGAAGCGAGTGAAGGGGATGTCTGCTCCCTTTCTTCGCCCTGGGGAAGGGCTCGCATCTCTATTGAGATGCCTCGATGCGATTGACGTTTGCCAATCGATTTACAAGTGCCAGGGGTTCGTGTTTTCCGATGGACCTTCTGATCTATGGGATGGGTCTCGTCATACTGACGGACGAGGCCCCCACCGTCAACAACCAGCTGGGAACCTCGTTCCCAGCTGAAATGTGAAGGGCTTGCACTGTCTGTCCCAGCGAGTGCCGCTAACCGCGCTCGTGCTCAAGACCCTCCTCTAATACATGGAGTTAGCGTCGAGTTTGTCGATCTTCGACTCGAGACCCGACACACGTTTCAAATCTAATTTTTCCTGAGCATGGGCCAGAAATGGTTTTGCTCGTGCGAGTCCCTTCCCCTAAACAAGAAGATCCCTTTAATTGGGTGGGTATGCGTGGATGGCGTAATCCATTCACGAAGAACGGTGTATGCGTTGTAGATGCATGCTACGAATTGTTGATGGCGAATTTGACCATCGGTAAAAACTCGCTCCAATTCGGATACGATTGGACGTAACCTCGAAGTATCTTTTCGAGGACGCGATTTACGCGTTCTGTTTGACCATCCGTTTCCGGGTGATCAGATGTTGACATAGTCAGCCGTGTTCCGAGAGATCGGAACACGGATTACCAGAACGCCGCCGTGAATCGCGGATCTCTATCCGAGACCAATTCACGGGGTAACCCATGGAGTTTGAATACCGTGTCGATAAAGACACGGGCACAACCCGGAGCCGTAATTGACTCTGCTACCGCAGCAAGATGAACCGTCTTGCTGAATCTGTCTATAACAGCAAGGATTCCATTGTTTTTGTGGTCGTCTTCGGGAAATCCGAAGACGAAGTCCATAGATACGGACTGCCAACACTCTGCCGGGAGTGGTAGAGGTTGAAGAGGTGCACGGGATGAACGGCTAGGCTTCACCCGTTGACAAACCTCGCAAGCACGAATGTACTTGCGCACAAACTGATACTGGCGGGGCCAGTAAAAGTATCGACTTACCGTGAGGTAAGTCTTCTCACGTCCACGATGTCCACTTGTTGGAGCATCGTGACACTCATACATGATGCGCAAGCGCAAATCATTGTGAGTCGGGACGACGACACGTGGGGTGTCGCCGGTAACGGCTGTGTAATACAATAAGCCGTTACGTGTTGTGTATCGATCGGATGACGATCGATATAAAGCCGGTAGATCTTTAAAAGATTTATCGGATGGATTCATTAAATGATCCATCAGACAAAGAAGGTCCTTATCTTCTTTATAGGCTTTCTTTATTTCATCAACTAAGGTTGATGATGGAACACTCGTAGTGAGTGTTGCAACAGTAAGATCACTTTTACTGTTGGGGTGCACTGCTGACTCGAAATCGGGTCGGCGTGATAACGCATCAGCGACGACATTAAGTCGTCCTGGTTTATATTCGACGGAGAAGTTATACTCCGCGAAGAAGGATAGCCACCTCGCCATTCTTTGCGAGAGGTGTGGGCTATTGACGGCCGTGCGTAATGACGCATGGTCCGTATATACGAT